>NC_079464.1:22279064-22582094 GCF_026250575.1 Diorhabda carinulata
GAAATTCTATATCGAAGACGTATACAAATCATTTCTTTCCATTCTAGACAGTATAATATTCAAAATCAAAAATTTTTTAAAGTTACTGAATATGGACGAACTTGAGATTAGATTCAAAATATAAATTAAAATTCTGGTATTTCTCTTCTAGGGTGTTACTAAGCTCAAGTCATTGATGTTATTGTCGTGTTAAAGCTGCAAAAATGTGAACTGAAGCAAACATTTATTTGATACTTTGTATCCGAGATAGGTGAATAATGAATAATACTCATACTTAATATGCAATATTTTTTAGATTTAAATTATTTATTAATAATCTTCCTTGCAAACTTCGTTGTAGTTTAGTACACAAAAAATTATCAAAGTAATATAACGACAAGGTAGATACTCGGTTATTTTTTTGGGTTTAATTTATATCTGGAGATATTGTCAAACTTTACCTAAAATTGAGTTCAATATATCAAGATCTAACTTAATCATTCTGTTAATCATTGTGGTTACGGTTACAGGATCTTTTATATAAAAATTATTTGACGTCTAACTTAGCAGTATGTAAAGGAACTAAATTGTGGTAGATAAATGTTTCTGACTACAGATAGATGAGACAAGTGACTGGTTAACTTTTTTCAAATTATGTATACGTATCTGAAGGAATTATCTTTGTACCGTAAATTATCGATTCTTCAGTCCTTTTTATGTAAATAATGTATTTTTATTAGTCGTGCGGGAAAAGCGGCATCTTTACGCTTGCTGTTACGGTAGAAAAATAACGATTTGTCCATTCTATCATTGCGAGTGCTAGAAGTTAGTCAGTATAAAATATAATGTTTTTTATTGGGAGTGATTGTTTATTAAAAATAAAATGTGGTTCTGAAATGAGAATACTCAATTTAGTATAGTGAATAGTACCTACACTTTTCTCGAGTATGACGACGAGATTATGTCAAGTTAAATTTGGATATTTATCTCCAAATAATATTTACAATTCTATATTCTATAACACCCTTTAAATGTCCATTTCTATAAATTTTAATAATTTGTCTTATAATAGAATTCATTTTATCTGTCACAATAAAGTGAGGATTATTACACTAAAAACTCAATGAGCAGAGAGAGATAAAATTTTAAATGGAAACATCATGTATACCTGTTATTTTTTTCAAATTATTTTGTCTAAGCAAAAAGTTGTATCAATTTTAAAATGAATTTCTGGATCCAGTAACGATAACCTCAGGTATACGACATAACGTTAATGTTAATTTTTCTTATAAAAGCACACATTTATTGAGATAATAGATTAGATGTTACTATTTTGAATGAATAATTTATTTTTTCAGAAACCCAATGAAAAAGTTGTATGTTATCTCCGATTGAACCTAGGCCGATGGCTGTGCTTAAAATAAACTGTTCTTTGGAAAAAATTAAATATATAGGTTTCCCAAAACAAATTCAAGTTGATTAACGATAATAATTAATAATAATAACTGAATTGTCTGATTACCTTTCCAAAAGACGCAAATTTTATTATTTATTGACATGCATAATTCCACTGCCTTATTCATTGATTCACGATCATGCCATCAATTTATTTATTGTCGAGAATCATTTTTATAATAATTTAATTATCGAATATTCTGTTTTTTTATATATATACAAGTCAGTCAAAATTAAAACTAATAGTACAAGATTATTATTAACTTATAACGTCAATTATAATAGTACAGATAATATATTTCTTCTTTCCCTGAATGGTATGACCACCAGACAGATTTAAATCCAGTGGGAAATGGAATTATTTCAAATGTTGGGAGAATCACTTTATGTTGTTACGTTATTCGAAGTAAGTCATCTGATTCTTCTAAAATTGTTTTTAACTGGATTTCCATACTAATGCAATCACACAAACTGGCGTAGTCATAGGATAACTTACTGTTAATATAGCTGATATGTATATATAAAATAAAACTAAACTTCAAAGAATCATAGATATTAGTAAATGTTAATACGTTGTTATGATCTATCTTGTTTATTCTATTAAAGATTAAAATCTAAGGTATTGTTTATGCACTAGAAATTTTACTTTCCATTCAAATAACTTAGGATAATTTTTTAAGTTTACTGAGTAATTTAAAGATATTTTGATATGTGATTATGTAGGACTCGTTATTGTTCGATTTCATTAATTGTATATTGTATCAAATTGAAATCTTCATTAAAAAATTATTCCTTATATATATACTGTTTTATTTCGGTCTGTTAACTAGCTTTTCGAATTATTCTTCTCAAAATAGTCAAATTGATGTTGGGATATAAGGCAAGAGTGAATATTTCAATAATTCTTGTTTCTTGAAAAACTTCTGTAGGAAAATTTCATTGGTTAAAAAACTAATTACTTATTCACAAGTAAGTTGTGTGTTACTCAATCAAAAAAATATAAAGATAACGAACATCAAAACATTATTTTTGGTTATACATAAGTATAATAAATAAATACCTAACACTTACTATTACTAAAAACTTCTAAGTGGAAGTTATATGAAGTTTTGTAAACATGTCAGCGTTTATTTTCCTATAAAATAGGATTGTTGAACATACCTTTCAATGAATGTTAGTTAATTCAATACTGAAATTTATCAAGTTTATTTGTTCATAAAATTGTAAACTGTATTTTTTTGTATTAATAAAGTTTTTTTAAAATTAATTTTCGAAAGTTAAAAATATAATAGGCGCGGTCAGTAGGATTCGTGCAGTCATTACGTATAGTGCGGTGAAAGACTTAACTACGTATTTTAATACAGAAGCGCAAATACCTACGGAACAGGAACTTCAGATCGCTGTAAGCGCCAAGTCTCTTTACTTTTGCAATTTTTCCTTTTTTGACTCTATCCTTATCAATGAGTTGAGTAAGGAAGAGATAATTTATTAATATTTGAATATTAATTATTTTTATGTACGATTTAGATAATTTATTAAGTACATTTGATGAATTGAATATGAAGAGGATAAAAACAATCCAAATTTATCAAAAATGGCAACAGCAATCCAAAAACCCTTAACTGGGATTTGTTTAAATTAAAACTTGAAAATATAATAAACATATGCTATTTACAAAAATCATCATATAAATAAACATGTATTGGAATGTATACAGGAAAAATTAATAGGAAAAGCAGAGGTCATCGTAGAAAATAGAATGGAATTAAAGACTTGGCCAAAAACACAATGTTTTGCGGACAGACTTGTATTGTATTTTACAAGACCTAACAAGAACAAGGCCGTTTAAAAATGGAAATTTAATAATATTTGGAAACTGACTACATCTTTTGGAAAGTCAAACAGTACAAAGGATTAGTAATAATACTGATAAATTTGAAACGAATTTAATGAAAAATGAGCAAAATAACCGATACACTAATAATAATAATAAGTCATTAGATAATTATCCATATCATCATCAGTATTATAACGATAATAATAATTATAATAGAAATCATTTCAACAATCCACGATATAATGATTACAATGAATATAATAATAATAATAAGACTCTACACGATAGCATCGCCAAACTGGGATTACCAAAAAACACCTTCGACGACATCCAGAAGGCTGTAATATTGAATACTTGCCACACAGTGCGCAAGTTCATTATGTGAACCGAGCCTAATCCTTTTGATACTTTCTATCCGGAATAGGTAAATAATACCAGCTCTAAGCTGAGTAGAGCGCAAGTCTTTCACATAATAATAATAATAATAATAATAATTGACAAATAACAGACATGACATCGTGGTGGTTGATAGAAGAGTCAATTCAGTTCTTCTTATCGATGTAGCTATACCGAACACTCATAACGTTCTCAACAAACAGTCTTTTGCAAATAATAATAGTAATAATAATTACAACAATAATTTTCCCAGTCAACCAATTAATATAAACCCCGTACCACAACAACGACGAAACTGTCCAACTAAGGTTCAGGCGTTTGGTTCCAGGAAAAATGTTTTCTGGCAAAACCAAATGCCTGTGCAAAAGTTACCAGAACCGATGTCTACGACATCAAGAAATTTCACGGACAGACCTACTAGAAACGTTAATATTAATAACAATAATAAATATTTCCAATCACGAAATGAGAAACCGAATTTTATACAATAATGAATATGATGACAAAAACTGATAAATAGAAGAAATAGTAGATAACTTTGAAAGTTTATTTGATTTAGAAGAGAATAATAATGATCAAGCTGTAAATTTTAGAAAAGAGCCTCAGGCAAAGTATCTAAAAATAATTGAAATAAATTTCACTTCTAATAATTCATTACCACACATTGAAAAATCATAGAAACGAACGAATCGGTATTAAATCATTATTGTAACACACAAATTGAATGTAACAGAAAAATACTCGAAAGAAGAGATTATAATGGTAAAAGAAATTAATAGTGATACAAGAGGAGAATTAAAAATAGAATTATTAAGTAAAGTTAGACGTAGAATTACAATAAAAGGGATTAGATAATTAAAAATGAATGAAAATAATACTGAAATCGTAGAAGGAGAAAAAAAAATATTAATGATGAAATATTAGAACGAATGTTATATTATAGAACATGAATTAAATACAAATATATTGAATATACAGAATCAGAATAATATTATTGATGAAAGAGAAATGAAAAATGAAAATGAGAAAATTGAGATTAATTATGAAACAATTAACGAACAATTTGATGAGAATAATAATAAGTCTAAAATACTTGAATAGAAAATTGAATGCGATACTAAATGGAAAAATAATAGAAATTTCTTTAATTTCTTATTTATTTCTTAGACCTTTTGATACGTTTATGTTTCTTAATGTTCTTGATTTTAGGTCTCTTCTGTTTCAAAATTAGTTTCAATAATTTTTAAAAGATAGATAAAATTTGACGTTTCGAACTTTTTTTAAGTTTTTATCAAAATATAATACTGACACTGACAATTTGCTTATTTACATTGATCCATAGATAACCTACATCATAATCATCAAAATTGGTATCAATAGGTAAAATGAGGATACCATCAAAAAATAGTAATAAAATAATGAATACAAATCAACAAAATATATATAGTGAAATCGAATGTCACTAGATATTCCCGAGGAGAAAATGGCAATTTCTCAAGTGATTACTGAAAAAGGAGACTAATAATACAAAGTATCCCATCAATCCATATATTTGTTCTATGAATGATTGAAGTAATCATTTAGAAAACATTTCTAACTGCTACATTATTTTCATTCGGAGCCATCATATCTTCCAGCATAATTAAAGCTTCAAGGTCATTACATTGATGTCATCTGGAATGGAGGTCACATTTCATTAATTTTTCTTGCCATGTTTTAAAGAACGCCTGTCCATAGGTCAATACAGGAGATCTTCCTTTCCAATTACCAAATAGTCGTTCAACTGTATTTTGGGTTCATGTCTGGGCTTCATGGGTATAAATTTTCACCTTGTGTAACTGTATTTGCTAATGGAGTTAAGAGATACGGTTTTTGAGGGTAGTCACTATCACCTAAAAAAATTACACTCGTACTTTTTGTAATTCAACAGTCGGAAATATTACCTAATAAAAATGAATTTGGGAAATCACCATTCTCTATACGAACTCTTATTCTGCTACTATTAAAAATTGTAGCATCATGAACAGAACTAGGCCATCAGGTAAAAAGGTCCAAAATTTGCATCCTTGCATCTGATATTGCTTGAACATTTGAGGAGAAGTAGCCCTTACATTTACTGAAAACTTCGGCATCATCTCCACCAGGTGATTGTATTTTAATATGTGTACAATCAATTGCTCCTATGACTCTAGGGAACGGAGCAATAGCAAAAAAATCATTTTGCACTTGCTATTTTTCTTCCAGGGTCTCAGGCGTTTTTATGTATTGAGGGCTAAATCCTGCAAATGCAACAGATACTTTTACAATGATCCTTGAAACCGTCAATGTGTGCATCCCTCCAAAGTCAGCAATAGATAGAACATGACCAGATAAAGCATAGAAACACAGTGTTACTAGCAACTTGTTCGTTTCCAAAAATATTGTAATCGCATCATTATGTATAATGATATTTAACAAAAATTTAATTAACTTACACATCGTTATCCAATTCCGAACGTTCTTCAATTTGAATTAACACTTGTAAAACTGTCAGTTTTCTTAATCAAAAGCGTTAATAAAATTTAAGTTCGTCCATTTAGTGGAAATGATCTGACCGTGTATATTTTAATCTAGGAAATCCATGGTCAATTATATCTAAAATATCTAGATTGCAAGTTGCACACAAACGTCAAAAGATTGTATCTCCTTAAGTCCCGATCGAGAGGGACTTAAAATTAAGGATTGCTTTGTTATGTTAAGCATGGCTTAACGGTCCGTCTATCAAAATGAGAATCTTAGGTTACACTTAACTTTAAGTAGTTTCTAAAAAGTGCGATGCAAACCGGCCAGTCTCCCGACATATGAAGAGTGAAATAAAGGTGTATACATGTAATATAAACTACTAATTCTGTAGATATATGAAAAAATGATATGTGATAATAAAATTTACTGAAAATAATTAGTTACCTGTATTTTCCGCCAATTATATAAATTTGTTGAAATCAACTGAGTAAAATAACATTTGGAACTTTGTAACTTGCAGTAACAAATCTTAGTGCTATAATAAATTTTGTATTTTGATTTTTAGTAAGTAGATTAAATATTGATTATATTTTATATAGAATATATTGGTATCTCAACATTTTTAAATTTATGAGGGAAAACAGTGTTTATCTCACGCCTTATACGTATTCTTCCTTGGAGCAAGTGCAGACTATGTGGGGTAAGTGTCTGTAGTTTGCTTATGTCTTATGTCGCAATATATTTCTCATTAAAGACTAGGTATTAATTATATTATTTAAGATGATTAATTTTTTCTAATTTTGTTACAGGGTAATATGGTTCGTAACTACCAACGAAAAACAACCAAAGGAAGTTATCCAAAGGAAACGTTGATCACAATGTTAGCAAAACATCATATACTGTTAAATACCATAATAGACTATTTAAAAGGAAGGTATGGGATGAAATCAAAACCGTTTCGCAAAAATACTGCCATTTCAACTGACTATGAAAAACGAGTTGTCTAGATGTGGGGGTCTATTGAAAATGGAGAAGTATAGATTTGGATTATTTAGAAAATAAGTTGTCAGTTTGTGAAGGGTAATAACATAAAAACTCCTTTCAAAGACTGTATCCCCTGTAAAGATTGGTCCTTAGGCTCTTGTAAAAGACACAATTTGTCTTTGAAAAAACCGCAAAGTGTTGAAATTTACCGTAAAAAAGCTGCAATCCATTTACTATTCATGAATATTACACACTGTAGGAAAAAACTATAACGGAGCTAAGACTACAAAACAAACCTGAAAATATGTGGAACTTGGACGAGACTAGTTCCTGCACTGCATCAAAAACATTTTTAATGGCTTCATCCGCTTCAGGTAATTTTCGCCAATAATAATATTATTGGCGAAAATTTGTGGGGCCAATGCCAGGCACCAGAAAACACCGGTTATCCTGGAACCACTAACGTAGCAAATAGTAATGGCTGCATAGAAAAAATGGTTTTGAAGGATTATTGTGAAGAAACATTCTTGAAGCAAATGATGATCGTTCTATATTATTAATCGAAAATGGTCGTTCCAATCCCCTTACTATCAACTTGATAGAATTGGCATTTCGAATTAATGTGACGATACTTAAGTACCCCCGCATACTAGCCATGTCTTGCAGCTTAGGCATTAGTGTTTTTAAGTCATTATAAAAATTCCGGGACGAGAGATTATTCAAATGGTAAAGGAAATATATCGGAAAACAGTTTCCTGAAAACGAGTTTACCTTTATTATTGGGAGAATTTAACATACTTTAAATAAGGAGGTGACTTAAAATGGTTTTCGAAGAGCCGGAATTAATAGTGAGTAACAGTAATTAAAGTAGTAACGGCAGAAGATAAACAAGTTACGAAGATAAGGGAAAAAACGGATAACAAAGGAAAAGGTAAAGTTTCCAAGAAACGAATCATTCCTAAAGAAACTAATGTGTTTATGATTATCTGTAAATGCGATTTCCAGTATTATACTGAATATAACGATTGTATTCAATCCATAACATGTAAGAGATGGATGTGTGGTATATGTAATAAGGGATCGAGAAAAAAATAATACGAATGTGAAAACGATTAATATTAGTTTCAAAAGTATAAATGTTTTGATGATTTATTTTATGTTTTGAATTAAAATTCTGATTTGTAAAATGTTCTTATAATTAAGAATCACACAACTTTTCTGTGAGGAGCAGTATATATTAAAAATGTGTAAAATTCTGCTCTCTTCCCGTGTTTATAATATAAAGATTCAGTTCGTTCCTAATACGCTTGTACGATGTTGCCCCGTTTTCATAAAAATGTGAAGTACGTACTATATGTTATATTTTTTTATAAAACGTATTTTTCAATACAAATTAGTTAGTAGTAACCTAACAATTCAATAATACTGAAACAAGTTTATTATTTATAAAACAAATAAATATATTATTAGTGTAAAGTCAACGTTTATAAAAAAATGGTCTGCACTTACACCATTTCACTTTATAAATAAAAACATAGCGAAATTCATATTTGTAATAACGATATTATTTAAAATTCACAGAGAGTCGATTATTATCTTGATGGAAAAGCTTCAATCCTAATAATTTGAAATTGATAGAATGAAATATAAGTAGCACGCAAACAGATACGATTATTGTTACCTATGTCAAAAATTTAAAATGTTAGTATCCTGTAATTCAATTTGATAATAATGGGATAAGTTTCAATTTTGATACAAAATCGTTGCGAAGCAAGCAATTACAAATAAAAATCGAAATAGTATTTGTTGTTCACGCTATTCAGAATAGCTGAATATTTTATTTCCCTATTAGTAAATATATGCAGCTACCCAAGTGATGCTACGCCTCTGGAAATGGGAAATATCTGTAGTTAGTCTAGTGCTGACTCCCAACGTCGAAATCATGAACTGTTTAATCGAAATACACATGCCAAACAAAGATGACATTAATTCAATAGAAAGAGAAATACAAAAGTGAAAATATGGCGGAATAGACAGTAAAGTGGGGTTGATGAAGATCAAAATAAGATTTATTTGATTGTTTCTATTTATGAAATAATGTTAAATTAAATAACAAAAGCGTTAAATGAGTGCGGTGTGTCGTCGATATATTATGTAGGTGGGAAGTGCGTCGATAAATCCACCCTTTCGGAGTGGTGAGGTGTACATACAAAAAAAAATAAGTGACAATTGAGTTTGGAATAATAAGGGTATGATTTCAAACCATGGGTGCTCAGAATACCAAGGAAAGAAATATTTCTGTGGGAACCCATTCAATTAGAACCACAAGAAATAGACCTAGAATTGCAAAAGATGGACGTCAGCCCATTTCCAATATTTTCACCGAACACAGTGGTATGAATCACTTTTATATTTCTTAAGTACCTGCAAGCAAAGTTCATTAAGCACCTACTGATCTACAGATAAATTAACGTTCGTAAAAATTTAATTTACATCAAATGTGCTTTTACAACCAGTTCGTCAATATGAATAAATTTTGATTCCATATCTGGTTTCTTTCATTATTTTATCGAGTATATAAGAAAATTGAACTATTAAAATTTTTCTAACCATCCAGCTTATTTCTCCAGAGGGTGGTTTGTTTTTTAAAGTTCTTGCGAGTTCATACAAGTGTTTATCCTTGAAAAAGGATGTTTCCTTTCAAAGTGCAGCTGGTTTTTGTGCATATAATAATTTTCTGTTCCTTGAATCTGACTTGATTTAGGTGGAAATTTAGTAACTACTATTTACTTATAATATCTGTTTTTGAAATATTTTGTTTACAGGTTAATTTATACAAGGCTTGTTTAACAAGTTTTATGATAACAAAAATGTATATTTTGGTACAAATTGAGGGAAAAAATTAATTATGTTTTGAATAAATTTAGCAAAAAAGTGGTTTTGTGTGCATAAGGAAAAATATCAATTCATTAATTACAACATAGTATTTATTTAATCCAATTTAATTAATGTTTGTTCAGATTAATATTTTATATTGTTGTTTATAGATATTTAGATATTAGTTTTCTTTCTTAAAAAGTAATATAATATAATAATATAACATATTTATGAAATGTAATAACTAAGCAAAAAATATTTTTTGTGATTAAAACATTATTTCTATTCATGTATTGTAAAATTTGTGTTGTAGGTGATCTGCTTAATATACTTACTTTACGTACAAGTATAAAAAGGTCTAAGGAGTTTCAATCTATTGTGGTCGTTATCAAAATATAATTTGACAATTTTAATAATTATATAAATAATATTCACTAATGTTTTTTATTTGATATGGCTTTATTGTTTTTTTAAATATTCTCCATTAAGGTCAATATACTATTGCATGCTTTGAACCATTTTTTGCATTCCAATTGAGATACTTCCAAAACATGTAATTTGAACTCATCGACCTCTTATTCAGTTGTTGAAAAACGTTGGACTTGCAATTTATTTTTCATCTGTGGAAAAAATAAGAAATTATTGGGTGCCAAACAGGGACTGTATGGCAGAGAACCCATCAATTTGATGTTTCGACTGTTCGAAGATGTTTTTGGTTGAACTGATATGTGAAAGCACACATTGTCATGGTGGAAAATAAATCTTCTACTGGGATTGGTTTCCCCGATTTTTTCGAACACTTCTGGCAAACAAATGCTGGTGTACCATACAGAATTGACCATTCTACGTTGCTGAAATGGAACGGTGGCGACATGTCCATATTTTTTTACAAAATGAACTGAACTGTAGAACAATGTTAATAAATAATAGGCTATATGATTATACTACCAAAAATTGAAGATTAAGTTGAAAAAATTTTTAAACACGTGTTTTTGTACATATTTCATGATTCTACATCAAAGTCCTAAAAAATAAAAAGAATTTAACTAACTAATACAAAAGTTTACCTAATTAGTAATGACATCAAAAAAATCATAAAGTTTACATTTGAGTGCTGACAAACATCATTTGTTTTGAAATCAAAGACCCAAATTTTTTTAAATTTCCTTAATAACAGAAAAATGTGATGTATTTTTTAAAATGTCAAAAAAATCATAAACATTTGAGCGCTGATGTGTGTTGTGAAATTCAAAGTACTGAATTTTTTTCAAATTTTTTTTTTAACTATTGAAAAGAAAACTTATTAACAAAAATTGTCAAGTGAATATTTTGTATTATGCTGAAAAAATTGTGAAATTGAATTTCATAGCTGGCGAAATACTGTGGCTCTAGATGATGCTTCATCACCAAAAGTCAAAGCGAGTGGATCAGCACCTTGCTGTTGGTTTCATCCACGTCAAAAATCATAGAAAATCATCGTACGAAAATGTTTGCCATTTTAATTCCATTTTTTGACTAAGATGAATGTTTCAAGTATCTGTTGACAATCCAAATAGAACTCATATAACAACACGCTCCGAGTACGTTTAATGTCACAATTCATTATGGCAATGTCAAATTCGACATATTCATGTGAGTGTTGCCATATCTCAAAACATACGTAGTACAGCTCATAGAAAAAATACTCGGAAAAAATTGTATATCCAGAATGTTTTCAAACATTTAAAGGATATTAACATATCAATAGAAAATTAACCCATTTATAAATAAT
Organism: Diorhabda carinulata; assembly: GCF_026250575.1. Classification (NCBI taxonomy): domain Eukaryota; kingdom Metazoa; phylum Arthropoda; class Insecta; order Coleoptera; family Chrysomelidae; genus Diorhabda; species Diorhabda carinulata. The sequence continues at coordinate 22,290,866 of NC_079464.1, forward strand.
GTCGCTAAATACCCCAGTGGTAGATGCAACCTGCTTGCAAAATAGAAGTTTGTTAGAAACATTTTTATGTAAGTCATTGTATCTTTACTTTGAATGGTTCATCAAAAAATCTGTAAGAAACTAAGAGTTATTGTGTGCATTCTATTTATATCAAGTGAAATTGAGATATGTGACATTAACCACGTGGGAGATGAATAGAATTAATATAATAATATGTATTATGTGTGTGTTATTCTGATAAAATTGAAAGGATTGTTTTTTCGTTGTTTCTATACTTTACTTATGAAACAATGATTGCTGATGAATACTTCTCATTATTTAGAATTCGAAGGAAGTACAATGACTTACACAATACGGAAATTGATACATTGATTATAATTATTAATAATAGTTCTAACATTAAATAATGGTTTCCTAACATATTTATTAATATCTAAATAAGAAGACACTAAAATATTTAACAGAAGTAACTATGTAATATTTGTATTTATTTATTTACACCACACCACAGCCCAAGAGTCCATTAATTGGTGGGAAAATATACATAAAAGTTAACAATTAAACTAGTTGAATAGTACAAAGAAACAGTGATAAACTCAGATGAAAATAACAATGAAGTGTACAAAAGGATCCAAAAGAAAGCCTAATGGTTGCAGAATACGAATAAAGAAAAAATTACAAAATGATAAAAATCTTCTTTTTCTAACCTTTCTTTATCAAAATATGATAACATATTTTGATAAAGACTTAAAGAAAAGTCGAAACGTCAAAATTTATCTATCTTTTAAAAATTATCAGAAAAAAACTAATTTTAAAACGGAAGAGACCTAAAATCAAGAACATTTAAATGCATTAATATATCAAAAGTTCTAAGAAATAAGAAATATATATATACATATATATAGTATATATATATATATATATATATATATATATATATATATATATATCTACGTTAAATTTTAGTATACTTTTGTTTAAAAACCTTTTTCGAAAAATGCATACTTTTTGAGTTATTAATTATTCTGTAAAAAATTTGACTGTTGCATACCCTTAAAAATTATTTTTTCACAAGGATATCCTTGAAGGTATGAAAATGGTTTCTGTTCGGTTGCTTTTAGCAAGATCAGACCTATTTGAATCTATGCTGAAAAATTTTTCATCTTATACAGGGTGTGTATAAAAGTGTTCAAATTTAACCTCATAAATATCAAATTTCTTTATTTTTTTAAATATAACCACCCGTTTTTTTCTATTTTAATGCATTCAGGGATAAAAATAAGGCAAATTCATGTATACTTTCCTATACTTAAACCTTAGCGTTATCCAGATATTAAATGTTTTCTGTAAATTTTTAGAGATGCAGGTGAGGTCTAAATTTATTTTGACCCGTTGATACAAGCACTAAGAAATAAAAGAAGGTATTTTACTTTATCTTCTCGAGGTCTAAAAAAAATCGAATAAAATTTTATTTACTAGTCCAATTCCAACTTCAGTCGTTTCCGAGATATTTGAAGTTTTAAGTTATTATTGTATTTTTTAACAAGTTTTATTTTTTTTATGTATACTTTTAGTAGGCTTTGTAATAGATGACACTTATTCATCTTTCATTAGTTAATTATTGCTACTTTCGAAAATCTCAATTCAATAACGAAGATTATGTAAATTTACTTTTAATACATGGTAAACGTGACAAAATTGTTACATGAACATGTACTTTATTTGCTGCAAGATATCCAGATAGTCCACGACCAAACTCGCAAAGAATTCTCAACAATTTGAAGCTATACGGTTCTTTTGAAGCAAAATTTAATCGATTTAACCAGTTATTGACAATAATAATGCCGAAATTGATGCTGTTGCTTATTTTACTGCTTATCCAGAAGCATCAAAACGTTTTGCTCTAAGAGATCTTGTAGTAAGCAAATCATCGATTTTACCGTATTTTACGAAGACATAAAATGCATCTCTATTCTTACAATTTGTTTCAAAATTTGAAACCAACTGATTTTATTAAACGAGTATAGTTTGCTGAATTTTTAATAATAAAATGCCAGGAAGACGAAGATTTTTTAAAAAACATAATTTGGTGCGACGAATCGAAATCACGAAAAATGGATTATTTAATAGACACAATTCCCATTATTGGAGTCAAGATAATCTTCATTTAACCAAAGAACTTGCTTTTCAAGATCGATGGCAGTTCAATGTCTTTTGTGCTATTAGAAGTAATCAAATAATAACACATCATTTTTACTATGGAAATTTGAATGGCTAGAAAACACAATCAAATAATTTATTTATCTTGATATTTTGAGAAATTTAAAACAAAACTATTTAGACCGCTTGCCACCAGACGAATTAAACAAACATTTTTTTATTCATGACGGTGCCCCTGCTCATAATTCAATTGTCATAAATACATTTTTTAATACAGGTGGTTATCAAATAATGGTCCTTTTCGGTGGCCCCCTCGTTCTCCGGATATGACGCCTTTGAATTTTTTTATATGGGGTCACATAAAACAAGAGGTTTACTCATAAGCCTTAACAAGTATAGAAGATTGGTAGCTAAGAATTCGAAATTCCTTCAATTCCCGAAGGCGTACTGAGAAGGGTTGAAAATGCATTGAAGTTCAAGGGAGCAATTTTGAACATTTACTTTAAAACATCAGACTATTTTCCTTTGGCTTTTAATTTTCCATTTAATTTAACTTCTGCTTCAAATGAATCGAATAGATTCAAATTTTTAAGTATTCTTTTAACAATGTGCGATTTCGATCGTGGTCTATCTGGATATCTTACTGCAAAAGAAAGCACATATTCTTGTAACAACTTTGCCATGTTTACCATATATTAAAAGCAAATTTACATAATTCTTTTTATTTCTTACTGCTTGTATCAAAGGGTCGAAATAAAATAAAAAAATAATTTATAAGGGTCTGCAACGGTCAATTTTTAAAAAAACATTAATTACTGAAATAGTATGCACTTTTTCAAAAAAAGTTTTTAGACAATAGTATACTAAAATTTTACGTAGATTTCAAAAATGTATCAATATACTGGGTGTTCCACTTAAAACAACAAAGTTACAGTAGACTTCCAGTGGAACCGGAAGTCGGTAATCTTTGAAAATATTTTAGCTGAAAAGATCGTATCCGAAAACCCAAACGTAGAAATTTTCATGATATTACTATAAGTATTTTGCCATATACAGATAGTTTTAACTCGTTGTGGGACACCCTGTATATCTTGTTTGTGATCCAGTGATCTTCAATTGATGGAAAAGTATAAGGTCTCATTTGCAACGAAATTCCAAGAAAAACTTTCATCTCTGCATGACTTTTTTTACGACTTTGATAACCTATTAGATTTTTTTCTTGCTTTGCGTTTTTCAATTTCTTGCTCAGCACATAAATTAGTTTGCTCCACCAGAAATGCAAGAAACTCATCCGAAATAAGTAAGGCCAACAGCGTTTGTGCTATAAAATTTGTCGTACCAACTTCAGGTTTGAAACGATTTCAGTTTCACTTGAATTTTCTGAAGGTTCATAATCGCTATTATCGTTACCATTCTCCTCAAAAATCCCGTCAAATTCTGAATTACTTTTTGCGTAGTACTCAATTTCATTTTGAGTCTGTGGTTTTTTGTTATCCTTTATTGATAATTTAGTTATAACCATAATTAAAAAACCAAACACTCAAGAATGACTTAAATGTGATGCACCCGATTACAATTTATGAGATCCTGCTGACGAATATGAGGCGTATGAATGAATTTAGCTTCAGAGAAGCGACAGGTCGGAGCGTGTCTGTGCGCGAATTACCTCGTAGGTCCGAAAAGAGATATCTGTTACAGAAACCATCTACGAGATAATTCATAAGACCTCTTGACCTTTTTTTATTTTCGATGATAACTACGTACTAAATTTTTTTGAAAATTTCCGCCGCAGTCATTGTGTTAAAAAACAAGTAAATCGCTCTAAATTATGAATCACTCCTTTAGATGGTAGGATTCAACAGTAACAAGTTAAATAGATACTGTTAAAACCAAAACACTAATAAATCATGTTATACTAACAATTTTTATAAAGCTATAAAACTATCATCATATACTTCTTCGTCCATTCATTAATAGACAATTGAAAAGACTTCCTCAGCAGCTCTTTCAAAAATCCAAATTTCCTTATTCACTTGTGCCTCTTTTGTTTTTCTGGTCACCCCTGTCACTATAAATACGAGCAGGCACTCTGAATGGATCCTTCTCAGAAAAAATACAATGCAGTTGCTATCATATTTTCGACATCTGTTTCGACGTTAAACACATGCTAAAATGACAATTTGAAATAGCGCCTTTCAAATTTCTTGTTAGATGTAAAAACAGAAGTTAATTGCTCGGATCTTCTGTGGAAATAACAAAAATATTGTTGTACAAGTGAACTATATATATATATACAGGGTGATTCATTAAGAATGTCCAATCTCTGAACTGTAGATTCTAGACCTTAAAATATGATGATTCTGCTCAACATGCCTTATGCAAATACTGCTAGTTGAAAGTTTAAATTTTGATTTTCGCAATAATTTTTTGTTTTCACAATTTCTCTTCGAAAATTGGCAATTTTACGTTTTTTGGCATGAGAAATCATAATTTGCACTCTAATTTAACATTGCTAATAGAGGGCGCTAGTTACACTTGTTTGTGTTAATAAAATCAAAGTAAACTTTTTTTGGGCTAAACTTACAACTAAAATAATAAAAAAATATTAAAAAGCGTTAAATTCTACAAATAAAGTTACTCTTCTTTGATTCGTGTAACTCAATCAATTCAATATTGCAAGAAAAATCAACTGTGAAAAAGATTTGTTCTCGTTGGATATCGCATAATTTGACAATCGCTCGTATCGATTTGTGAAAAGAAATGCTGGAAAAATTAAATTCAATGGCGATGATTCAAGAGAGTTCTATACAATTATGAAAGGGGGCGAATAATGGATCTATGCATATAAACTAGAAACTAAACAAGAATCGACTGTATGGGTTTTTCAAGATGAGCCAATTCCAACAAAAGTTATTCGCGCACGAAGCGCTTCGAAGCAAATGGTCGCCTGTTTTTTTCAAAATTTTCAAAACATTTCACCATCGTTCCATTAGAACTACATAGAACTTTCAATTATGAATGCTACACCAGCCTTTATTTGCCATAAGTGTTCGAAAAAATCAGGTCATATCCAATTAAAAATATTTTTTTTATTTGTTTATCTCAAAACTTAATTAGTAACCCTCGTATCTGATACATTCAATGCAATTGAAATTTGTAAAAATACGCTTATAAATTTAATTTTGATTGGATGAAGCAACACTTATCAGTCGGCTACTCTCTGTTATACGGCTAATTGGACACTTGCCACGCATTAGTATCTAACAGTTGATAACAAAAAAGGAAAGTACGTTCACCTCTTGGATTCATAAAATAGATAGGGTCGTAAACGATGTTTTGGCACAAACACAAATACAATGCCATTTTTATTTTTAAATTCTTATCAGACCAACTGTAACTGAAACAAAAAAGTAGTTGAAAAAGTTACGGTAGATAAAAGAGTACAGAAGGGTGTGGGGAATCCATCTATTATTGGATAACTTTAGTTCTAGATGTTCCTGAAAGAAGTTTCTACATTGTAACTAGTAATTAAAATAAAAATGACTTTATCACCCTATTATTTCTGTTAATACTTTTTTTGGATTATCTGTAGTACGACAAAGTCAATTATCATTAGCCCACTAACAACTCACCCTGAATATACGATTTCGATTTAATTACTTTTGAAGCATTTAATAATTTCTAATGTACAAGTTCACGAGATGAATCAAAATAGTCAATTAGAGATTTTCCAACTGATTTGTTTATGTCGTTATAACGTTATTGGGAAGAATATTGATTGAAGTTTTGTTCACCAAATCTTTCATCTAAATAAACACGTTATTATATTTAATTTGTAATCGATATATTCTTGAAACCTATTATTTTTGGTTGTCTATAGGTTCGTTCCAACCCATCAAAAAACCGTCCTTAGTACGGTGGCGTTTATGCGCAATATAGATTACGTGTTCAAACCGGGCGGTTACCGATTTACGTACGATTCTGTTTTGCGTTCAAACCGACTTAAGTATCCTTTTTGAACCGTTTTCGGGACGGTCTTTTCGATGCTTGGTTGATAGAGTTAAGTTATCCAAAACAACCTTCTTCACAGTGGCGCATCATCATTAACACTTGCTGGGACTCCTTTCTCCGCCAATTAGGTTCTAGGTCCACAATTTTATATTCTTCTTGGAAGTTGGTTTTATAGAAAAACTTGTTTGGTTCAGACGATCTAAGTTACAGTTCTACTGCGTCACTACTATTGTTGTTCTTGTTTTTAAGAGGTACTTTGTTTTGTTCATAAAGTGACTTGAAGTTTTTAAAGTTATCGAGGGTCATGCCATACACCTCTATCAAATCTTTGAATCGTCACTGGGGAACGAACTGTTACCAGTCCCATGGCATCATCATTTGTATCCGACCAACCACCTTTTTGGTCCTCTCAATCACGGAATGAATTCCATATGCCCTTCTAATAAATATTTATGATTAATCACTTTTAACGTAGGCATTATACTCAAAATCCACATGTAAGCTGACAATATCATAAAATTTCGATTTTGATCTGCGCAATTATCTAACAAACTGTCAGCTCCACTAATTCAGCACCTAAATTTTCTTGTGCCCATTTAAAAATGCACGATGCTATTTCACAACCACCACGAGCACACACTGTTTCATCCCACATTGCGCACTCATTTCGAAAACAATAACTAGCGGTTACAAATATCAATCACATCATAAATAAAAGATTAAATAATGGAGTTAATTTTATTAATATTTAAAACTATTTGTAAAACAACATAGAAACACCATAAAACATATAAACAAGAAAATTAGCAGCAATACCTCCTTTAACTATTACCTTCTGGACACATGTCAGCTTTTGACAGTTTTGCCTTTTTTCTCTTTATTTTTTACTCATATCATATCATGATAGATACATCAAATTCACATTGGCTATCACGCATGCATTAGCTGTGCAGTAACGACAAATATCAACTCAAGAATATACACCTAGATAATGCAGTTAAATCAATAACCCCAGAATCGAGAATTTTGTAGTTACGACAGTTTACCTCTCAGGTACAGAACTTTTCTGGGAGTTTAATTAAATTTTAGAAACAACTGTTATTAGAAATTTGAGTCAAATTAGAAAAATGTTCCAAGTATATTTAATAATGGATTAATCTACCACTCACAATTTAGCAATAGTATGTTTTTCAAGATTGTTATAGGTTATAATTCACGAGGTGAAGTTTACTGCCACGTGCGTTAGCGAGTAGAATACTATACTTCATCCACGACTACTAAATCTTTTTGCCGAAGTTTTTTGTTGTAATTTTTTTTTCATTCTTAGAAACAAATATTTAATTCATTATATCATTGTTTATTTAAACATAGTCCATAGTTATCAAAAATTATAATAATCGTATAATATCTCCATAATAATCAACACATAAATCTATGTATTAGTTTAATAAATATTGGGTGTCTTAACATAACAAGAAGATGGTATTTTTTTAGTTATTAATAATTACTGTTTCCAGTTCAAAATTCATGTGCCATATTATATATTTTCCTCCATGTTTTTGGCAATAAATTTAATGAGGCAACCTCGCAGCTTCTCTAATTTCTAGTGGTTCAAAGAAAAGTCACTTTAATTTTCTATATCCATTTTTAATTCGTTTTTTAACATGATTTAACATAATATATTGAAACAATGAGAATTTATAAATACACAATAATGTTGAACAGGTTCGAGTCAAATTTATTTTATTTCAAAAGCTACTTCAGTTCATAAATTGTCTCAAAAACCAGAATACTTTATGAAACAAATATGCGACAATGACATGTCGCTGATAGCTCAGTGCATTCAAACTGGAGGTCCTGGGTTCGAATCTATTCTAGGAAGATTTACTTTTTTTTATTTGTACAAAACTTAATTGAAAATTTACTTGATAAAATTATGAAAACTTATTTTTTTGTAACAAAACAATATAATATAGCTAAATCAAGGAAGCATCTGATAGCATTGATTAATGGATTCATTAATCACGTTATTGTTTTCTGTATAGTTTTTAATCTTTACAAAACCTGTATAGTTGAGTGTAATACGAGTATGTAGTTTTCGATATCGAATACTGTACAGCAATACAATTCCCTATTATATTTCTCTACAGTTTCTGTGCAATAGGTCAAATATTGTGTCGGGTGTCATATTGTGACGTGTTTATGTTTGGCGTTGAGCCTAACGCAATAACTCATTTCTTGTTTAGTTGAAATTATTTTATTCGATTTTTTGTTGTTATGGACTTAAACGTAATGGCTGTCAGTGCTGCGGTAATAAGTGGATATACAATTATGTTGCAAACTGTTTGCCAAGGCAATCTCGAAAAAAATCCAAGCGAAAATTGGATTAGGCCCTAGATTCAAAGAACAAGTCGTTTAACTTTGAACGTGTTAAATTTGTTAAACAATGAACTTTTGCTAGAAGGTCCATTAACATATAAAAACTTTTTGAGGATGTCTGGGATACATTTTGATTATTTATATAATTTGTTGAAACTATATATTGAGAAATCCAATACTCATTTCCAAGACATAGTTTCAATTTTAAAATGAAAACGAAATCAATTAAATACGTTAACATAACAAATACTCAATGGTAAGTTATGTTTATACAATTAAATAAAGTCGTTAATGTCAATTGATAATGACTTGTGGCAGCTCTATGCCACCAATCAGAGACATTGTTTTTGTAAATTCCAATATAGAAAATTACTACATGAGTGTCGTACACAATTTTATAGATTCAAAGTTTCCTTTACAGAAAACTGTGCAGTTTTTTTAGACATTGAAAACTGTACAGAAAACGATATCGAAATGCTTTTGTTCTTAGGCGAATAAATGCAGAATCTAGGGGGAAACTATTTTTCAATTTGAGTGTTTTAAATCTCCGCCTATGAACCCTTATAGATAAATTATGAGTTACAAAGAATATTGTTTATTGTTTTATATTTTTCAGTCATTTTTTATTTTCCCATTTCTAAATATTGAAATTAATTAAGTTTTCCTTTACTGATTCAATATCAAGTTTTTCCGCTGAGTATTCTATGTTACAATACCTCTTAGAAATTATATGATTTATTGTCATCATATATATAAAAAAGTTCCGGATAGGAAGTCAATCTCTAATTAAATGTTAATTTCTCTCATCTTCCTTAGTTCATAAATTTAATATTTCCTTTTAGTTTGCTCTTTCTCTGCTACTTTGATAATATTTTCTTATAATACAATAATAAAATCAATTTCACACCTTCCAGTTTCTATAAAACGATCAAACCACCTCGAGAAAAAAATATCGGTTCGATATTATTGTGAAAGTAAAACATCACAATAATTTAAAAAAGATTTCCATTCATATGTCTGAAAATTAACGTTTTTATCTCATCTAGTTACACATTTATCTATCTATTAACGATTAAAAAATTGCCTGGAAGGAGCACTTATATACCAGGATATGTTTTACCAAATTATTTTAAAAAGCTGGTTTGAGAAGATACCTATTTTAATATTAAACTGATATTTTTCCTATAATAATTTTAAATAAAAATTAGAGTGAAAAGATTCCGCCATAATTTATTAATCAAATTGTATTTATAGTAAAGTTATCAACTGTCGGAAACAAAAGGCAAACATTCATGGTTCTTTTGTTATGAATTCTACTTCATGATTTTTACATTATTATGATATAGTTTGAAGAGAATTTCTCTTATACTTTTAATATTATCTGCTCTAGTGCTATCTAGCTTTCCTTACTTTCATTTGTTTTTGATGATTTTCAATCACCTCCTTAAACCCATCTATTCCACAACGAACACAACAAAAGGTCAACTTTTTCTGAACTGAACCTTCTATGAATCAGTAATTCTCATTTAATGAATCATACATAACAAGAAAACATAACATTTTTATTCTATACATAAACATATTCAAACTAAGAGATACATGTTCATGCAACCCGGATCAAAATGGTCCAGAACCTCTCGACAATCGGTTATAATGAAAAAATCAAAGCAATTAATTTTCGACATGAATGGTCTAAAAACATTTGCAAATAAAAAAAAGTAAGTGTACATAAATGTATACGTAGTTTTCGAATTTAATAACGATTGAACGTATTTATCACAATTGAACTAATCATAACTTTCTTCATTATCACTTAGTGCTGCGTCATCAGAATCGCACCATTCTTGTTGTGAACACAACAGACAGAGAACTTCTGGTTTGATCCGTTTTTTCTCTGTCTTTAAATTTGTTTGATAGAGTAGAAATAGCTGGATCTAATGTTAGAAGCCCGTTGAAACCATCAGTCATATTTTCTTTACATCTTTACGTGGTGCTCACGATATTGTTTTAGGTGCTTGTTTTTATATACTAGGATATCTGTAAAATAGTGAACATAGTGACGAAATGCTTCTAACTTTTTGCAACAAGCGCTTCGATGCGTATAATACCATGGATACAAGTTTAATCACAGCGTCGCCGTTTGCTTTGCATAGCTTTCAAAGGCTTTTAGTTTGATTGAGAACCACTGGATATAGCTTCCGGGATCACCCTGGATCTGTTCAGGTTCAAGAAAAATCAGAACTTTCAGTTTATTAAAATAAAGTTCGTTAAAAATTGTTTTTTACCAACTTTTTGTGATTGATGTAGAATTTTCTAGTGTATATTGTCTTCAGCTGGGCAGGAATTTTTGTTGTTCCGATGAAGAGCTCTATTTAATTCGTTGATTGTAATTTTTTCAACATTCTGATTGCTTTCCATCTGTTCCTTCTCATTTGTCGAGTGGGTAATTCAGTTAATGGGGTGTAACGTTTAAAAAGAAAATCTAATATGCAATATATAATAGTCTATCTTTCATTACTTGGGTTTCTGTTTTTAAATTTGTTTATTTGTTCTCAGACGTTTTTCATTGGAACATTTTTATTTAAAGATAAACATTCTCATTTTTATTTTTATTCTTTTTTTGAATGCTACCTCAACTTATTGTAGTTCTTATTTGAATTTTCTAAATTAAGAATTTGTTCTTATTCCCTAAATGCTGCTTGTGCTGTTATTCTTATTTTTTCCAAATTTGTTTGTGATACATATTTTATACTAATTGACAAGTTACTTTGATAGATATATGGCTTGAATCGCATCTGAAATTATTGTCAATCAAATAAATAATGTATATTAAGGCTACAGAACATTTAATCTAGGAAACTATTATTTGATTGGGATTGTTGATGCAAGTTATACTACTATCGTTAAAAAATGTTACTTCTAAAATGTCTTAGAACCTATTATTAAAATGTCTGTCTCGCTTCATCTAGCTCAGTTATTATCTAACTATCGAGTAGTAGTTCGCTATCTTCAATTTCGATGAGTCTCAAACACTCAAAGATATATTTTTTCCAGAGAACGAAGTTAGTTGTTTTATGTGTCCTAATTAGAAAGTTCGTCGTTATTTGCTTGAACTGAGAGGTTTCTATCTTGTTGAAAACCAGTGAAAACCTCGGTTTTTTAAATAAATCAACCTATATTTTGATTTTTCTGTGCTAAACAATAATTATGCACCTATAGATAACTATTTAACAATTAATTGTGAGTTGGCTATGATTTATTTGAAAAAAATTTATATTTGACAATGGCATAACATGACAATAGGTACATTATTGTTTTTTGATTTAGCGGGTCGGTACATTTTTTGATGTTTTGTTGAAGAATTTGAATTGGGGCAAAAATAAATTTTAGTAGTGATGAAATGATTGGTATGATCAGGATATTGGCAGAATGCAATAAAAACTCTCTACTATCAGCAAGTGTATATCATAAACGTTTTCTTTAAAGGCGACAACCTACAAAAGCAAGCTTGGAAAGATTGATGATCGGATCAATCACACAGGCTCAGTGGCTCAGTTAATTATGACAAGCATGAACGATTAAACACTTCTGTGACAGAAGAAAATGAAATTATTGTTTTGATGGCATTTACTAAAAACCCACAAGTCCAAGGAGTAGTTCCAGCAAAAAAGAATGGAGCTACTACGGTGTGCAAAGAAACCTTAACAAAAACTAATCGCAAAGATTAGCATTTTTTAGGTGGGCTTTACAAACAATCAATTAACAGAGAGATTAATAAAAATGGTTGTGTTCACACGCAAAACTTTCACTATTATTCATCAACTATGGTCGTTGAATGTGTGTGGTGGTATTGTAGATGAAAGTGTACTAGGACCATATTTTTTTGAGGAACATTTAAATGCTGGGATATATTCAAATTTTCTAGTAAACTAATAGCTCTGAAAACGATGTCGGGTTCATATGTTTAAATGATTAGGCTTGCCGTAACATAAATTGTGCAATTTACCGCACGTCTCTAACACTCATAATAGCGCTAATATAAATAAATCGCTTACTTACGATCGAGTTTCGCTCGCCAAGCTACAGCAGCATTTACATCACGTTGTTTGATTTTATCATCCTGTGGCATCGTGTCGTATCAGTCATTTTTTTTGTCAGGATATCGAAGCAGACTAGGAGATACGTTTTTGTCCGGTTTAAATAGCACATAACTCATTTGAAATATGGACGGACCGGAAAAATCAGGTATTGCCGATCATGCTGCCAGTCACAATCATTTCATAAATACTAATAATATTATTATTGTAAAATTGCTAAAAAATGTATCCAACAATAAATTGTTGGATGTATTTGAGAGCACTGAAATTGCTAGAGTAGCTTAAATAGGGATAAAGAGCCAATTACTTACAGCCCACTCTTTAGTTTAGTAGTCAAAGAATGAACATGAATATTCCCGACAAGGAGTTTTTTCCCGCTGGAGCTAATTTTTGCGTGAGAAGGTTTATTGGTGGAAAATTTAGTATAAAACAGTTAGGTCAAGTTATTAGATCTTAGTTTACCTTCAGTCTCTGAAGTGAGTGTTGGTATAGTGGTGGTGTAAACAGTGTATTCAGTAAGCATAGTTAATACTTAAATGTAGTAGTTTTAAGATGTTACTTGTGATTTGATTTTTCGGTTTCTTTTTCATTGGGGTGGCGTCCATACGGGATCTAACCTGAATATTGTGAAAGAAAAAAGGGGCACCACCGGTTCTTCAAAACTAATAATTTTCACAACACATTTAACATGGAGAAAATTTGACCCGTAGAGTATTTTTTAGTTAAAAAACAGACAATCAGTCTGATTTCTATGACGAAATCATCAAAATGTGATACGGACATTTTCTTTTTTATATAAAAACTTTTATAAAACTACATTTTTTATGTAAATTGGTTGACACCTTTTGCTAGTTATCAGGCGTTAGTCAAATTAAATTAATAAAATCTAGGGGTACTACAACTTTTAGAAAACAACAGTATTTCCTTATCTCATTCACTCGAACAAAATAACAAAATCGAAGTAGAATGCGCTCCAAATTAAATGTAATATATTTGTTTGAACTTTAACACTTGGTAACACAAAAATTGAGAGGTTTCGTGCACACGAAATCTTCTTGTTTCTCCCGCATGAATATGTCATTATATCGATCTGTCTGTTCATCTGGTTCATGCTTCGGATTTTATTAGTCATAAAATCGTTATTTGTGGCAAAATAATAAGCCATTGCCAGCGAATCTATTTGTAACAAGTTACCCGAAGAAACACGAAAAAACCTCTATTTCATTTTTATCAACAAATCAACTCTTTGTCGTCAAAATAGCCAGTATCATTTTGTCAAACATGCCGCCAGACTTCTAAGTACTTTTGATACTTACATAAAATACAAGATGATCATTTGAAAAAACGAGAAAATAATGTATCAGAATTTTGAGTCACCCTATATCAGATTAAATCAATATTAACGAAATAAATAATTTTTCAGAATTTTCGCTACTATTCGAATGCTTTGGTCGCATCAGATTTTCAAACTTGAATTTCTCTTAAATGTAATTTGAAATTGTATCTAGGGCTAGTTTAATTTTGCCGAGAAGAGGCATTAACACATTTTTTTTCAAATTAATAATCACATTAAGCTTTTTCATGTTATCTAATTCTGGTAAACAATTAAAATGATCATTTGAAATTTGAAAACGCAATACTCTAAAACCGTTTGTCCGACGCAATAATTTTAGTACACCCAGCAATATCAAGGAAATGTTTGGAGTCGGTAGCCTTTGGTGCCACGGATATGGGTATAGTAGAAAGTAGGAAGCTTTTACAGGAAGCGCCGGGCAGCTGGAAGAAGACGCAATGCAAATTTTTTAGTATTTTTTTGCAACGATGTCTGTGGCAAGCATCTTGTGATCGCACGTACCGTATTATTTGTTTATATCGACTTGTTTTACGTGATGGGAGTTGTACATTGCAGCAGCACATTTTCTTTCTGTATATAATTCAAATGAAGGCTAATATTGTTACTGAATAATTCAAATACTTGGAATGTAAAGCTTATTGGTTCCAGTGAATATTGTCGTTATTAATTGATATGGTAACAGTTTTTCACTTGTGGGATTGAATAATACTCGGATGTAGTTTTATGTTTACAAAAGACAAGCGAATTTTCTACTGTCATCATAATATCTAGATTGCAGTAAACGTGATTAAGAGTTAGTTTAATAGGTCTTTAAAATAAATAAATAATGTATAATCTAAAATATCTTTGTTCTTATGCTTTTTTCATTAATCTGTTTAGGACGTGTTGTTTGATAGAATAACATTTTGTAGCTGTTTTCAGTTGCATCCTTATTTTTTGGCGTGTATATTTTTTGTGTTATATTTACTATTTGTTGATGTATTTCTGTATGAAAATGTATAATTACTATTTATGTGTCCGGTAATAATTTCATTAGTATTCAAATTCGTTGTTGAATGAATGCTGTTATTATAAGCTAACAGTGCATAAATTATTTTATTTTCATGAGCTGATTTTTATAGTGGAATCCCGACAATTTCATTCGATTCTAGATGTTGAAAACTCATGAAACGAGATTTTATGTTAAAGATTTCTAATGACTCTTTTAAACTAGAATGTTTCAATTCGTTTCCATTATCAGATGTGATTTATTCTAGTATACGGTAGTTTTTAGTGTGACATATTTTACTAAAAAATGAGTTACTTCTATTACTTGATTTAATCTTAATTGACGCAATTTTCCATATTTGATAAACAAATTTATTATTGTGATAAATTTTCTAGAATTACATTATCTAAATGCTTGGTAGGAGTAACATTTGGAAATTGTTTTATTGGTTTTTTATCGTATTTGCTTAACTAGCATACATCAAAATCACTTATATAACGTAATGTTTTTCTTATATCTGTGAGCTATTTCTAACATTGGGGTGAATATATACTTACTTCATTTATTTACACACTTACACTAGATTCATTCACTATTTATAATAGTTAACAATTCACTACTTATATAATTTATTTGAATTCGCTCGTTACTTTTTACTACTCCGTTCACTATGACATTGAATTATATATACTGACCCCCGCTGCTAAACAACCACGTATTTTTACCAAAAAAATTTTTCGAATAACTCTAGAAAATAAACAAACCAATAAAAAAGGGCCTTTCTAGACATTGGCTCTATAAAAACAATATAAATAAATCTCCGCTGAATATAAAACGTGTAGAAAAACAATATCAAATGGTTTCCGAGAACTGCCAGATTCTACAAACTTTAGATTCTTCCAAGATAACTGGACAGGTATTGAGGCTCCTTGATTAGGAATCGATTTTTCAAAATAAACAAAATATCATCTAGTTTAAGGTACTAGTTATTTGGTTCCATAGTTCCAAGTTATATAATAGTAGGTACAACTGGCATGGAATTTACTTCTCAAAAAATATTAATTGTTTTTTGACAATATTTATTACTAAATCTGAAATTGTTATACATATAACTGGATTTTCTTGCTTTGCATTAACAATGAGATTTTCATCATTATCTTTATTTTTTTAAAATCAATAATCACATAAAGCTTTTTTAAACAATTGAAATGATCGTGAAATTTAAAAACGCAAAACACACAATTTAGTGGTTTCCTATAACTGAATATTATGGGGATAGGAATAAACATTTAGTTCTGTTGGCTGCTACCAAAATCAGATTTTGGAAAGGATCTTATGCTACCAGTATCCATTAAAACTTTAAGTTTACGTGCTGGGAAACTTATAGGGCACTAATCAAATTAAAATCCTTAATAATCAATCTATTTTTACTAAAATAAAAGCTGAAACAGCAACTAATAAATTGACTAACATAGTTTATGAAATTCGCTGTTTTAAGTTATGACAAGAAGTAATCAGTCGAAGAAGTCACTCAACAATCTGATAACCTCGTACTAAAGCGATAGCAAATTAAATTTTATTAAGTGCACCTTAGCGATACTTGTTTTTAATCGAGAAACATTCTATGATTTATGAATCTGCCAAAGTTTTGACAATTGAGAACAACTACAAAAAACGTCTATTTTTAGAAACATCCATAATTTAACCAATAAAAATTCACACAAATTTGGATTGCAATTAATATTAGGTTAAAAATTTATGAATACGTAAAAATGTTCAAAATATATAATTAAAATTGATTGACTCATTAAATAACGCACATATTTTCGCAAAATACTATGTGATGTCAATCATTGAGTCGGTTATTCGTGTGTGATTGAATACGATCGGTTACCGACACGGAGTAAATCACAAGTTGTGTTTGAAGTAAAAAATCCAACTGAACATCATCTATTTCCGATCCATTTAGACCCAATAAAATCGACCTCAACAAGACTTCCGTTCAGAGGACGCGATGGTTATATATATAATATATTATATAAGCGATTTCTTATTGGGAACGCGGCAAGGAAACACCAAAGTGACCTAACTTCAATATATTTTCCGAGCTTTCGAATACTTAGGATGTATTCATCGTCTGGGAAATAATTAATTAACATTTTCGGTGATTTTTGGTATTATAAATCTTGTAAAAATTTTTAAACTAATAGAATTCAAAATTCGATATTCAAATTGACGTTGATAGAAATATTTCTATATATATATATTGAAGTTAGTGCACTTTGGTGTTTCCTTGTCACGTTCCCAATAAAAAAAAACCGCTCATAATATAGCTGGGGAACACTTCTCCACAATTTAAAAAAATGGAGTTTCGACCTATTTCAGACTCCATAACAAAATTGTATCCATGGGAATACGTAATATAAAAGACCATAATGATTCAAACCTAAGAGAAGATGATATTCTCTTAATCTCCTAACAATTATTGTACAATATATTCTAATTATAAGAGTTCTTTGAATTTCCGTCATCTTCAAGTAGGTGTAATCTGTTTCTGAACTCACACGTAGATATATTTCAGTCACTACTAGCCTCCCTTCGAAGATAGGAATACAACGGATTAGAAATTCTTACGCCAGACAACTAAAGAAGAAGCGTAAACAAGTCTTAAGAGCATACAAGTAGGAACGAATGATCGATCACCGCATAGCCGTGCTGTGAAAGAGGTCTTATGGTTAGGTTTTTTTTGCTTCTTCATTATTGTCGAGAGTATGTTTCGAAAAAAAAATTAATGAGTGGTTTTATAATGGGAATTTCATAATCTCTAAAATTAGAATTGCCACCCTACATATCAATACAAATTTAGAAACAGACAAAAATCTGATAATCTGTTCGTTGATAAAGAGAAACTCAAAATAAATTAAAAGGTATACCTTGGTGTCATAGACAGTCAAAAAGCATTTGACAGTATCCGAAGAAATAGAATATGAGAAATTTTACAACAAAGAGTAGAGGTGCTGGAGTCAAATTGAGAAACAATATTGAATATATTTACGAAACAACGATGAATCAAGTGAGGAAAAATAATGATCTCTTCGAGGATTTCACAACAACAGATGGATTAAGACACGGGAGTACTGAGTCCAGTGCTATCCATAATGATAATGATAATATATTTAAAGAAGTGAAACACAAATGAAACATACAAATAGGATACAAAAATATGGAAATAGTTGGAATCTTTGAATGCGTTTTTCGTACGATTTAGTTCTATTCGCTAAAAATCAATAGCGATTGGAGCATAATGTGTTAAGATGGAAGCAGATATTAAAATTAATTAAAATGAATATCAATATGAAGACGGCAAAAATAATGGATAATATATTTATGTGCTTATTCATCATTAATTAGCTGTTAGAAATTTTGTAATATTTTAAAAAACATTAGGTTCATCAGTTTCAAAATTTAATATTCAAATTGACACTTGATGGATATATTAAGCGTATTGATTGAATTCACACACATTATGCACAAAAAATGAATTTATTATTCAAATTTGAACTTACATATATTTTTTTTATTTTTAGATTTTCGACTTCATTCTCTCAGTAAGTAAATTTGATAAGATTTAAGCGAAGAAAATTGATTCCAAGTGGCGATATTAAAAATTCGTAAAAACATCTTTGTTTAAATATGATTTTTAAATAGAATACCATTAATTTTTGATGATATCATTTCTAATTCTACAGAGGATTTCAAATTTGGATACATTGTGTAGGGCTTATTTTACATAAAGGCCTCAGTTTTTTCTGATTTTGCTTCTGTTCTGAATACAAATATAAACTCGGGAAAATGAACATAACTATTGTATGACTTAAAATAAAAACTGGCATCTCTGGCATAATTGAGCCGAGTTTTTTGATACTTGATATTTGAACCAAAATTTCAATATTTACATTGACCTTATGTCTTACCTTCACAACAAGCTTCACTTTATTGTTTAGAGTTTAATAAATTCTTGCACAGGTACATGGCCAGGTATTTTTACTTTTTTGAATGTACTTAATTACGGTGTAATGTAATTTTACTCTAGTACTGAAATAATTATATCTTATTTTGTATTTAGATTCAACAACTTGTATTTTTAAACTCTTGTTTGCATAATAAAGATAAAAAGTCATAAATTTGCATTGACTTAAAGATGTTTTTATGCTAACCACTCAATCATATAAGTCTGCAAATGCAAAGCAAACTCGAATATTTCACTTTTTTTAGATAAACAAATTATCTCAACACTCCTGATGGGAACCATTAGGATCTGTTAATAATATATTGTGACTCTAAACGACCATAAAAATCCCTTACTTTTTATTTTATTTTTATTTTAGTATTTAAGGCATCTTGTGCACTGATTCTGGGTTATAAATAGCTGGAGGATCCTCCAGAACGCTAGTGATAAACAACTTCATTTATTTATTTTTTTTTTACTTAATAAATATTTTTTTTTAATTTTGAATTGAGTTATATTATTATTATATTATAATTAAGTTATAGATATTAAAGACAAACTAATTCTCTTATCAACTGCCCTCAAAAATCTGCTCAAAGATATAGTACTTTAATACCCATGTCGGAAATATTCAACCAGAACCTTCATATCAAAAATTCGTTTTGTTTAAATTCCATAGTATATTAGACGGATTAATATGGATATCTTAAAAGTTTTACTAGCCATCTTAGAAATACCAGACAACGGAGAACTTAAAATTGTTGAAAACTACAATGATAATAATGATAACGATACTGTACATTCTAATAAAACACAAAACCAAAAACAAAAAATTAAAGACTTCATTCACTAGTTAAGTCTGAAATAAAAATTTTGTTTGGAAAGAAAAAACGTACAATTTCTCAAATATCTAATAACAATTTCGAATCAGATGTCATGCACCTCATGAAAAACTATATCAATGTAACTATCTTTTATCATATTTATCCGGAAAATCTCAACATATTTGAAAAATTGCTAGAAACGTTGCAGAAATACATTCTTTTATAAAAATCAAAAGGTGTACCAAAAAATAATAGATATTACAAACGAAAAAGACACAAAACGAAACCTACATGAGACTTAAAGACAAATACTTCTGACCTCAAATGAAAAATTCAATACAAACTTACATAAATAATCGTTATATCTGCCAACAAAGCAAATATGAGAGAAACAATTAAAATTAGCAATCAAAATGACTCAAACCCCAATAGCAACGAGACCATTTCAATATTTTTATTTAGATACGTATGCTCTTGACTGAAATCAATCATTGATACCTTTCCAAATTATGCTCAATCTGTAATTCTAGAACATATTAGATTATTAAATACTCAATTATTCCTCAAAACACCAATTAATTTAAAAATGCCTCATACAATCATAGCTTATAACTATTCAATATTTATGAGCAAACTCTGTCCTAAATTCTATCCCATGAATCAGTACTTCCGCGAGAACATCGAAATACAACACATTAAACAAGAAGATCCCCGTGAAGTTAAACTAATCAATATCAAAAACAACTCGACTTGCCATGAAACACGAATCGACATAAATCATCCATTCGTCGAGTGATAAGATGAAAACAAACGATTAAATTACCATTTTTTCCTCGCAAAGAAATAATTACATTAAATTGCCAGAACCAAAAAGAGGTAATAAAAGTTACCGGCACCTACCTACTCAATATTCCACATTCCTACAGAATGTAATTTGAAATCAAGTTAAATTGAATCAAATTTTCAAGAAATCTACTCAAAGTCCATTGTATGAACAATAATAATTTATTGTCCTCTTATTCTAATTGGAGGAACCACAGTTGTCAAGAAACCCTATTCCCGGTGGATACATCACAAAAGACCTTCCTTCCAGGTTTCAAATTCCCGTTAGCCTTGACGTTGAATTTTCGAGGGGGGGAATTATCTCACCATTCCTGATGCGAACCACTAGGATCTGTTAATCATATAGTTAAGTAATTCAAAGTTTCCCTTATTCACGACCATATCATTATATCTTTAATTTCTACCATTTATTAATGTGACTGTATTATTCCTTAACTACTGATTATATAATTAGTTACAGTTATTATTGTATACGATAAGATTTTGTATTTGAGGCAGTTTGTACATTGATCACTCCTAATGGGAACCAACCTCATAGTTAAGTGATTCAAAGTGTCCCTTATTTACGACTAAACTTGTACTCTATTAACGTAACGTCTCAAATTTTATTTTATGTTATTAGTTATTATTGTATACGATAAGATTTAGTATTTAAGGCAACTTGTACACTGATACTTTGATTGTTTGATGTTCGTCGAGAACATTTCTTTTTTTGCTTAATAAATAGTTTTTTTACAAAGTTGTAAATTAAGTTGTTTAACTAAAATTTACTAGCAGGGGTGTTGAATATATTTTTCAATTTAGTATTTAACACATTCATCGCTCTTGATTTTTAATAGAAATGGCTAAAATGTTAATTTTCAATTTTAAGTTTATTATGATCCGGAAGGTGAATAAAAATAAATATTTCATTATTTGTATAAATTTTTTAATAGGCGGTCACGGATGCCCGTCTCGGCACCACTGTAATAATTTCATTACTCTGAGCCGGATCGGTCACGTTGCCGGGCACACATCTGACTCAACGAAAATGCGCGCTTATTTAGGTAGTGGGAGGCTGGTTGTGGCGCCAACTGACAATAATTGCTTTAGTATCTAGTAAACCTTACAACGTTCAACTTTCGTATTTTATAGAGGCAGGTACAAAATAGTCAAAAATGGAATTGGATGATATTGATGTTGTCGAAAACGTGCTTTCACAACTGAATGAAATCGAATCACAATATTATAGAAATCTGCGGTCCTCTACTGACAGTAACGATTCATCAGTGATCCAAATAAGAAACAAGAAACGTCGCTGTCTTTTATCAGAGAGTGAAAGTGAGGATGACAACATACAACAATCCACATCAGAATATAATAAAAATAAAACAAAATGGTTGGAATGTAGAGGTCGGCAGCAGAGCATGATTCCATTTACGGAATTTCCAGGTATGAAACCAATTAGCTTCAGAAATTCAATGATCAATTCAGAGCCTAATCATATTGATCGTTTGAATAAGATAAGGCCATTGCTTGATGCCCTTAGTACCAATTTTCAGCGATATTACACTCCCAATCAGTCTATCTAAGTTGATGAAAGTATGGTGCTTTTCGAAGACGCATAATTTTCAAGCAGTATAACAAACAAAAACAGCACAAATACGGTATAATTAAATTAAATTATGTACGGCTATACATATAGCCTGGATATATATGCTGGTAAACTTTTTGACACTGTAAACACAATGCCAACAAATGTTATGAAATTGTGTAAAAAATGTTCTACAAAGGACATACGTTATTCACAGACAACTGGTATACTAGAGTCGACTTAGCTGAAAAGTTATTAGAAAAATACATGCACTTGGTGGCAACAATTAGAAAAAACAGAGAGAATGTACCAAAGGAGTGGTACATGCCAAATTGAAACCTGGAGAGTTCCAGCCTTGCTCGTGAAAATGAAAAAGGTGTAACTATTATGAAGTGGAAAGACAAAGGCGATGTTTTATTCTTATCCACAAAACATTCCACAAAATTTGTGAGAACTGTTAACAAAAGAGGTCAACACAAGTACAAACCTAAAATTGTCACTGATTATAACGAAACCAAAGGTGCTATTGATTTGTCGGATCAAATGACTGCTTATTCGTCGCCATTGAGAAAATCAATTAGATGGTAGAAATTAGCCGTAGAATTGCTTCTAAACACTGCTCTTTTAAATGCAATGATTTTGCATAAAACAGTGACCAACAAAAAAATATCTGTGTACAGAAACAAGTCACACAGAAATAGCAACTACTTCAAGACCCAGACGGATTAAACATGAGCTGAAACGTAAAGATGGTCCAGTGAGGATGACTAGAAAATGGTGTAACGCGTGTAATCCCAACAACTTGATAAGTCATGACAGAAAGTACGCAAAAAATAAAACAGAAAAAGTAGCAACTCACTGTCCTGAATGTCCTTCCCAACCGCACTACTGTTTGTCGTGTTTCAACAAAAAACATCGTTATTGATCAAAACATTGATTTCTGTTTATGTAAATATGTTTGTAGTAGTCTAACATTAAAGCTTTTTTTTATTTTTGTAACGTTTATGAAAGAATATTAAAAATGTTATTTTTGCAATGAATATTTTACTGTAGGAACCTATATTATCATATTTCCAAAATATATATTCAGGCCAATCTACAGGAAAATTCAAAGGGGCCATCCCGGTCACCCAAAATAATAAAACGCACATAAAATGTGCCCGGTCAGCTTGCTACCATATTTCAAAGTAAGGTAAATTTTGACGGTCACCGGTGACCCCCATGGCGCAATTGAAATCATCAAACGCCGGCCACCGGCGACCTCAACGGCGATGAATGTGTTAATTGGCTTTACAAGGCAGGTCATGTCTTTTTTGTATTAGTTCTTATTGTAATAATTTATACATTATAAAATAAATAATGGCTCCTTATAGTAATAGTGAAGTTTAAACAGATAATTTATTACACATTTCAAATGATGTCGATATTGCTGAATTGGATAGCGAGTGTGAAAGTGATGACTCCACGACTTCTTTCATCGTAAAGTCATGGAGTTTTGCCAATACTTTTTAGTGATTCTAAAGATAGTGACAATTTAAGACAAAGCGGCGACAAATATTTCGGAAAGTGTGGTTGAAGTTGTTCAACTTTTTGTAGGAAATGATTTTTTTAACTACAAGGGAGAGAATTGAAAAAAAAGTTGGTGCTACTTCTACTTATAGGCACGATGTAGGAATTAATATTGGTCTAGTGACAGAACAATTGGAACCCCAATGTTTGCGCAAGTAATGAGTATAGATATTTTCCGCCAAATATGGTGTTCGATGCATTTTTCTAATAATGAAACTGATATTAATGGAGAAGATTGCCTTAAAAAAGTTTGATCAATCGCGTATCTTTATTTACAACAAAATTTGAATATGTATATAACGAAAGTTGTCATTAGATATTAGAAGTATCATGCCATGGAGAGGTCGATTACCATTCAAGGTGTCTGATGCTTCAAAAATCACCAACTATTCGGTTGGTTTATGAAACAAAAACGGGATATATAGGCAATTTCCGAATATACCGTACTCTTTCTTCGGCGCCGTGGTTAAATGTCTCTTCAAAGACTCGAACGTTGTTTGACAGTCTCCATCTCAGTAGAAAGCTCTTGCTTCTACTGTCAGTCGAGTAAGTGGCTTGGCAATATCTCCAAATGTTCTTATGAATCTTCGATAGTACGTACAAAGTTAAGGAAACTATCAACTTTATCGGTTTATCGGTTGGTTGCGGTCATCGCTGTATGGAAGCAATTTTCCTGAGTTCTCTGCCACTCCTTCATTACTCAGTATATGGCCTAGGTAGTTGGCTAGGTTTTGGAATTACTGACACTTCTTTGGGTTTAGCATGAGCTGGGCAGATTGAAGTCGCTTATATACGTCTTTTAAATTCTTTAGATGTTCATCAAGTGTCTTTCCTAATACTACGAAGTCATTCAAATAAACCAGGCATGTTTTTTAAAATAATCCTATCAAGAAGTTCCATAATTTTTTCAAATGTCGCGGGCGTATTACAAAGCCGGAATAACATATGTATTGCCATATTCCAGACTTCATGTCCAAAATATAAAACAAGTTGCTACCGGCTAAAGTGTCCGGTATATCGTCAATTTCGCGACGTTGCCTTATTCGATGATAGTCCACACAGAATCTCGTAGTTCCATCCTTTTTCTTGACGAGCATTACTGGAGACACCCATGGACTTGTGGATGGTTAGGTTAAGTTAGGTTAGGTTACTTGTTACTGTTACTTTCTCCTCTTCCATCTCTCGAATTATTTCAGTTTCCTCTCTCTTTCCTCTAATTATCTGATTGGCTTCGCATCACCAGTATCGATTTTTGTGTTTGATGGCTGATGTTCTACCAGTCTTCCCTCTTTTTAGTACAAATAGGTTTCGATACTACAAGAGAAATTCCCTCATTCTCCTTTCCTCAGCTCGATTCAAGGATTGATCAGCGACTGATGTCATCTGAATCGGTCATGGGAATTATCATTGGTTATCGTTTGGTGGACTAAAGACGTTACTGGTACGCACGATCCAACCCTGGTCTTCTTTTTGATGTTAATTAGGTAATCGTTTACATTTATCACACTTACTGGGATCTCCTTCGCCGACATATCTAATGCTTACTCCATTATAACCGGTGTTTCTTCTTCCATGCCTCCCCCCCCCCCAGTAGCCGAGCTACCATCATGATTTCGCTTCGTGCAGGTAGAACAGTATATTCCTGTTCAGCTACCAACACCTACTTTAATGATTCTGTATATATATTATGATAATGATAATAATAGTTAATAATAAGATATATCAAAAAAATCATAACAAAGTTGGGAAATTAAGTCTTGCTTTTCATCGTTAAGATAGTCGGGTCCTAGTTGCTTTTTTATTTCTAATTTTCTATGGGCACACATTTCTTGTGTTGTTAATTGAATATTATTCACAGTATTCATTTCATACGATTCTAAAATAAGCTTTAGAAATGTAACAGTTTTGGGAATACAGTTAACATTTAGCACTAAAACGATAAATTCTCCTTTCTCATTTATTTTAACCAAAGCGTTTGGTAATTTAATTTTTTCTGTTTCCTGAGCTACCAGTATAGCATCAGTCTTGTTCCGTTCTGCGTTCAATGGAATGTAATTTTGTAAATTTGTAAATTGACGGAAATTTCTATTTTGATTTTATTTTTATTTTGATATTCATGATGTGGGTATCTATTAATTAATACAAATAAGCAAATTGTCAGTGTCAATATCATATTTTGATAAAGTCGAAACGTCAAAATTTTTATCTATCTTTTAGAGAAGCTTAGATGAGCAATGATAAATGAGTATCTAGATCAAAGTATTGTTCATATAAAATGATAATCCTTATTTAAAGTCATCATTAGAGGTCAAAACAATTTTTTGGTCTACCTACATCCTGCATCCGGTTCGAGGTGAATGATCAGGTGCAACTGAGACGTTATAACAAACAATAATATTCTGTTACACATAATCAGACGGCATCACGGCATGTATATTGATGTAATTACAGTCGAAACAATTCTATTTCAGTTTTATTTTTTTTATAATTCGAAAGTTACCCACAACAGAATAGTATTGATCAAATAATATAATCTATTTTTCGATACTTTTAAATCCAATTTTGTATTTGTTGCATAATTATCAATACCAGCGAGATCGGTTATAGTTTCAGTGGAGTAGTTATTTCTATTAAATTGTTTTTTATGGACACAGATTTCTGTTCAATAGCGTCTACTATGTAGGTGATACAAATATCTGCAGGCGCTGATTTACTGAATATAGTCAATCTTCGGTTAACATCTTTTTTGCGAAACATGTACGCGATTATGAAAATATTTCAACTAATCAATATTTCCATCAAAATTTTGAATTCCATGAGTTTAAAAATTTTTACAAACATTAATAATATCAAAAATCACGATAAATACATAAGTATTCGAAAGCTTGGAAAATATATTGAAGTTAGTTTGGTGTTTTCTTGCCACGTTCCCAATAAGAAACAGCTTATATATATACTCGTATATCCAAATTTTCCCGACCCCAGGTGTCTTCCTTTTCAAAATCAGTTCTTTTTAACATATATTGACACTGACAATTTGCATATTTATATTGATCAATAGGTCACCTTCATCATGATGAATATTGAAATAAGAATAAAATCAAACTAGAACTTTGTTCTAATAAAATTTAATTTTTCCTTAGTCCTTACATCTCAAATATATAGCAGTAATCAATTAAATTATTTGTAGTTTTGTTAGTATTTACAAAATAGAATTATAAATTTTACTTAAATTACTTACTAAGAATTATAAATCCAATATTGGTTGTAGCCTGATAATGGATTTTTAACACATTCTATTAGTTTGTCGGACTGTTTACATGAAATTTTTACTAACTTTTAATCAACCTACAGCTTTTTCCTAATGAGCTGGGAGACAAACATTCATTTTTCTAAAATAAAATTCAATTTATTGATTTTTGTAAATCCATCATCGTGTATAGTGGATAGTTTCGCAATTACCAATAGTGTACTTGAATTTACAATTTCAACTTGTAATAAACCAATCAAGTGTTAGTTCTGCAAGCACCCTTCATTGTATGTGTTTTATAGTTATGTGTTTGTGATCATATGCGCTACTTAATCGAACGATGTAATTTTTGGACTAATATTTAATTTGTTAGCTAGCCTAATTTTGCTTCAACACTATTGTGTACTAATTAAATTTACTTTCTTATAAACTCATTAACATTTTATTTCATTTCAATACCTTATCGTATGGTTGGCTGATTGATCCGGGGGATTTTTACAATTCAAACAAAATCAGCTAAACATATTAATTTTAATTATGTATTTTGTTACAGAGGCTCTTTTACAAAGTCGACCTTTGCCACATATTCCTAGCCTTCCTGAATCGGATCCACCAGGAAGTCATAACACTAATACCATCAATTCCAGTCTGAGCACCCTATCGAATTCTTCCACTAGTGGAGCACCCTCTACACCCATCTCATTTGAGACTGCCAATAGATGGACCTCAAAAGAAAACCTCCTAGCCCAAGAAGAAGATGACCCTCAACTCTTTGTTGCTTTATACGATTTTCAAGCAGGCGGAGAGAATCAACTTAGTCTTAAAAAAGGTATAAATATACTATCAAAGCAAAGCTCAAAGTGGCCTGCAAAAGTTGCTGAATTCGCTAAAGTGATATCCTTATTCAGAATTTTAATAGTTTAATTAAAATAACAACATGTTATGGCTAAATCTCTTAAATTTTTCTTCAGCGTTTGATGTCCAATATTCCAAAGATATTTAGCATCTAACAATTGATATCTCCACTACTGTGATTGGTTGTTACAGTTTCCTGTATCTTTTATAATCTTTGAAATTATAAAATATTTTATTAAAACATGAAGCTCTCTTTTATTGATTCAGTAATCTCAAAATGTTTCTCTGCCAATAATTACTTGATTGTTCCTTGCTAGGACACAAAAAAATGTAATAATAATTTAGTTTTTTCTTTTTAGGAGAACAAGTTAGAATATTAAGCTACAATAAGAGTGGGGAGTGGTGTGAAGCGCATTCTTCTACTAACCAGGTTGGTTGGGTACCATCGAATTATGTAACTCCTGTAAATTCTCTAGAAAAGCATTCCTGGTATCATGGACCAATATCAAGGAATGCAGCTGAATACTTACTTAGTTCTGGTAAATGTACAATTTGTTTATAGATATACTATTCACAAAAAATACTACTTTCATTTCTTTTTGACCTGTGATTTGAATTTAAACTAAATCTGTTGGCATATATTTGTTATAGAATGCAAAGTTCAGTCTTGCAGGGTAACTAGTGCAATACAAAGTACATATATGTATTACCTTAAAAATAAGCAATCAGTTTTCATTCATTACTAAATGAATCGACTGGAATGGTTTATAATACACATCAAATAAATGGAAATATGCTGAATTATTTTATTTTAGGTATCAATGGTAGTTTTTTAGTACGAGAATCAGAGAGCAGTCCTGGCCAAAGAAGTATATCCTTAAGGTATGAAGGTCGCGTTTATCACTATCGAATCAACGAGGATACCGAAGGAAAAGTTTTCGTTACAGCTGATAGCAAATTCAATACTCTTGCTGAATTAGTTCATCATCATTCTATGATATCAGATGGCTTAATAACACAATTATTGTATCCAGCACCCAAACATAACAAACCCACGGTATTTCCTCTGAGTCCAGAACCTGATGAATGGGAAATTACCAGGACTGATATAGTTATGAAACACAAGTTAGGTGGAGGGCAATATGGAGATGTATATGAAGCTATGTGGAAAAGGTACTAGTCTTAAACATACTCTCTTTTTAATATTAGGTGCATAATGTGGAACAAATAAAATGTATACACCCTATTGTTATTACTTTGTTGATTCTTCTTTCTAAGAAATCAGAAAATGATCAATATTGACAAAAAATTAGGAAACGTGTTTCATCAGTTATCGTTAACAAATAATTCATACCAGCAATATGTTATTGAGGTAGACTTTATTATTGTATTCCTGAAATAGATTACAGGCTACTTAAGAGATGGAAGTTTTTATAAAAGTTGTAATGCCCAACTTCCTATACGCAGTTCTTTCTCAGTTTCACTCTCTTCTTTTTTCCCATTCCATTGGCTTCTATTTACCCTATAGGGTGTAGGGGTGTTAATTGTACTGTTTAGCTAATTTCTTATGAATATTTTCCAGTCCCTTATATCTCGCGTCACTTTTTTCCCTCAATCCATGACTTTCCCTTCTTTTTTAAGAATTTTCCAAACGTTACCCCATGTTACCAGTGGTCTTTCCTTTTTCCTGGTATTTTACTTTCTCAAGTTTCCTTAACTGACACTGTATTATCCATCCTTTGTAGGTGACCTCACCATCCTAGTTGTCTCCTTTCTATGTATTCTTTTATGGGTTCAACTTTAAAATCTTCTCTCATAGTGAGTGAGTTAGTAGTTACTCTTTGATTTCTAATAGTTTTTCAATTATTTTCATTCTAAAGTTTTTCTGTATTAAAATTCTTATTTCACTTATGTACATAACTATCAAGATTATTTAATTTTGATTGAATGACAAATGCTCTAAATTCACGGCTTTTTGGCAGGTTAGAAGCAATTGAAAAAATTATTCATGTAAGTAATGTAACCTTAAAATGAATTGATAAATTTGTTTCCAGGTACAACATGACAGTAGCTGTGAAAACTTTGAAAGAAGATACTATGGCCTTAAAAGATTTTCTCGAAGAAGCTGCCATCATGAAGGAAATGAAACATCCAAATTTAGTTCAACTGATGGGTGTTTGTACGAGAGAACCACCATTTTACATAATCACTGAATTCATGAGCAAAGGAAACCTCTTAGATTATTTGAGAAATGGTAACAAAGATCAAATTAATGCCATAGTACTTATGTATATAGCTACACAAATAGCGAGTGGAATGAATTATCTGGAGAGCAGATGTTTTATTCATAGAGACTTAGCAGCCAGGAATTGTCTAGTGGGTGAAAATCACTTAGTCAAAGTTGCTGATTTTGGTCTTGCAAGGTAAGTTTGATTCATTGAATATTTATGTTTCTATTATACTAATTCAATATTTCATTTCCTTTAGATTAATCTACTGATTTCGTATTTAAAACAATTTTTCTGCTTATTTTTATAAAAAATATTATAGAAACTACTGGGGATGTAGTTAGTGATGTGGAGGTGGATAAATGAAACAATCACTTTGTTCGTTTCAATAAAGTCAGTCTACGAGCTATTTTTGAGGAATCAAATTTACTAGAAGACATATGAGCTTTATCTTTAGAAAAGTCAATAAAGTACACCTTTAAAATCCATTCTATGAGCTATGTTATCAGTAGTAAACACTGTGTACTAGTTACTAACTTGAGTTCATAGTTCACAAATTACTGGGACTTCTTTAACTATCACACATCACGTTTTTTCGTATATTTTTTCTCTAGAGAATTATAACGTTATGAATGAGAAGTTTACATTATATTTGGAACGGGTTGAAAATTACATTGCCATGAAAATATCCAAGATGACGCAAAGCTTGCACAAATGCTATGTGCTTTTATTGGGGCTACTTACTAAAATGAACTATCAGCGTTTCTAGGTTCAGAAAATCCTGCCAAAAATATTGGTTATTATGAATTGAAGAAACAATTTGCGAAGATGTTAGTTCCTAAAAGCAGAGAAATTTTTTTGGAGTATTATTTAAATGGAGAATCTGTCAATAACCAGATTCATAGCACTTAACATGGCAGATTATGAATTTAGTGTCGACTGTCAGTGGAAAATTTCCATTGTGTATGTCTTTATGAGAACTCATTTTTAGAGAGGGATAAGTGGCGATTGGTTACATGAACAGCTGCTAGAATCGGAACTTGAAACTTTTAATTTTCAGCACATAATATCGTTCTCTTAGTTGCTCTCAATGTCCCTCTCCCCCACACAGTTTGAAATTGCAGTTCCGCTGTACCCTTTGTATTACCGAGCCTTGGGTTTTTCAAATCTTTATGACCTTCGGTCTCGCGATTTTGTCAAATATCAGTTTTTCGAGCAAAATTATTAATGGAAAAATTTTGGGTAAAAAATAAATTTATCCTTAAATAAGAAGCTCGATTTTTTTTGGCAAGATAAATTAAAGACCGAATATATGAATGAGAAACAACAATAATTATCTATATTGATACAGTTAAATTATTTAAATGAACTCATGTTGTAATGTCATATTTAAATGACACATTTTATATGGGAGTTAATTTATCATAAACAGAACATCATTTAAAAGTATAAAAGCACACATTTCAATTAACATGGTTAAAATAATTTTGATATAGACATTTCAAAGTTATTTTAATATTATTTCTTTTACGGTTTACTTACAATGGGGAAAAAGTTTTCACATTTTTTTGTCCTATTTGTTTTTTTAGGTTAATGAGGGATGATACATATACTGCCCACGCTGGTGCCAAATTTCCAATAAAATGGACAGCTCCTGAAGGCTTAGCTTATAATAAATTTTCCACTAAATCTGATGTATGGGCTTTCGGTATTTTATTATGGGAAATAGCAACATACGGTATGTCGCCTTATCCTGGAGTTGATCTAACGGATGTTTATCACATGTTAGAAAAAGGATATAGAATGGAATGTCCGCCGGGATGTCCTCCAAAAATTTATGAGCTTATGAGGCAGTGTTGGCAATGGCATGCAAATGATAGACCTACTTTTAAGGAAATCCATCATGCCTTGGAAAATATGTTCCAAGAATCAAGCATTACAGAAGGTAATACTTCATTACTTGTCAAATTGCTTTTCAAATTTTAAACTAATGACAATCATATTTTCATTGTTAATGTGATGAGTACTTCTGAAAATATTATTAATTAGCTCAACTTACCAACTGAACGTGTGGCAATTTTGCATTTTAATCCTTGGATCATACTATGAAGTAGAAGGAAATCAACAGTATGTAATTTATCTGTGATAAATCAGTGATTCTAATAAATAGAACATCAATATAGTCTAAGAGCCAATGTAACTCTAAACTTCATCAGACGTTTACAATATAAAATTTTGTTTATGATTGTATTGTATATTGTTGAGCATATAACCTTTCAAAATATGTTCATTGCTATTATTTATAGCTTTCCTTTTGCAAACGATCTGATTTATTCCATCATACCTGTTGTCACTGGTATGATGGACCAAATGGAATGACAAACTGAGATATTCATTTGTCAATACCAAAGTGAAATCAAAATAAATTCGCAAATCTTAATTGCGATTCTAAACAATAACCTAAAAACTAATAAATCTAACCACAAGCTTTTCATTTATTTCCATAGAACAAAGGCTGGTGTTGAATCGGTAAGGGAAGGGGTAAAATTAAATAGGAGTCTAATGAGGTTACACTTCAATGAGTTCAAATAATCTGAGATTTCATGCAATAGGAACGCTACTATTAGCTAACATTATTCAAGTTTCATTGACTCGCTTACTGAGTGAACTAAAGTCCAACATAGAGCATATAACCTACACAATATTTAACAGTCCGTACCTGGTTATCAAATAAAAACAGGCAAGGTGATATCAGTAATTGTATTTATCTACTTACTACTCTTCAAAATGTCAAAATAAAGGTAAAATCATTACGAATATACTAGTATAGGATTTTTTGCATATATCTGTTTATAAATAGCAGTTAAGAAAAATTGGCGAAACTGTAAATAAAAAAGAGTATGTATGCTGAAAATATATTTTTTAGAATACAAAGTAAAAAAGCTTTTCCTCAAAAGAATAACATTGCTATTCTTATCAAACACACGAATATTATGTAATAGAAATGAAGAGAATGATTATGAAAGTCACTGATAAGAGGAAGATACGTATACATATATAATATATATAATATATATATATATATATATATATATATATATATATATATATATATATATATCCCTTCCATATAATGAAATTGATAATTTTTTATTTTACTTCAATAGTTTCGATCTTTATATACAATTTACTATAGAAAAGCAGAATACTGAAAAATTGTTACCTTTTCTTGATACTAAATTTATAAGAAACGAAAATAATAAAATTTTAATTGACTGGTATAGGAATCCAAGAAGTTCTGAAAGATATATCAGTTATCATTTATATCACCTTCGTAACACTAACATTAATATAATCAAACAGATGAAAAATAGAGTTCTAAAAATTTCTGATCCAGTTTTTCATGAAAAAATATTGAAATATGTACTTTTTTATGAAAACTCATATCCTCCAAATCTTTTGAAACGAATTTTGTATAATTCATTTGACATTGATACGAACATTGAATCATCATTTTCAAACGTCATTTCTAACATTTCTATTCCATGAATTTATACACCTTTACCATATATAAAATCAGTTACTCCTAAACTTTCTGGAATCTTTAAACAACACAATATTAAGATAGCATTCAGTCAAACACTTAATATTCAATCTATTTTTACTAAAGTAAAAGATATAACACCAATCAATAAATCATGTATATCACGAAGAACACAATTTGAATTATGAGTCTGCCAAAGTTTTGATTTTAATTTTAATTCTCTCACTGCTTTTCACAAAGCTACATATTCGGCAAACGTCGAAGCCTTTGTTAGATTTTTTCTCTTGATTTCCAACATACTACATTTCTAAATAATCTAATTACATAACCAGTAGTAGATTTTCTATCTATAATATCTGCAATCGGTATCAACTTAACAATCAATAACATTTATATTTACATTCTCCTTATAAATTAATTCCAAATCTCTAGTTAAATATAAATACTTAAAAATTCGTAAAACATATTTGAAATGTGTTTTATCATAACAGTTTTGAAATCTACTCAAATAATTAACACTAAAACTTATATTAGGCCTCGTAGCCGAGTTTATATATAATAAAGCTCAAATTAAATTTCTATACTTTATATTTTTCTCGTAATTATCTGATTTCTGAATTTTTAAATTAACTTCCATTGGTGTATTATATAATTTACTATTTTCTATATTATATATTTGGTTTGGCTTAATTTCAATTCCTTATGATACACATCAAAATTCATGGTAATTCCAAGGTACTCTTTGATATTAACAAGATCTTTCATGTACATATAAACAAGAGTCAACATTACTTCTTTCAAAACCAATACTCACTAAGAATTTTTCGAGGCGCACTCTTGGACTCTCTTTTAACCCATATAAAACTTTTACCTTACCATTTAAGAATGCTACTTCTACATCAATTTGTTCAATACATCGGCCTATTTGACAACAATTAGAGTTTGCATTCTGGCTACAGGTGAATAAACATCCCTTAATTTCGTCAGTTTGTTGAAACCCTCTTACCACTAATCTAGCTTTAAAAGTATTATTAGTCTCTTTTGAATATAGCAATTTTACATCCAAAACTTTATTATTATCTATATTTTCGACTATTTTCCAAGTCTCAATTTTATTTAAACAATCAATTTCTGTATTCATGGCCTTTTTCCATAATTGACTACAAAAATTTACAAAGGTATTGCTGTTGTATACAACATAATCATTAAATTTCTGTGGGATTTTTTCGATCGCTCAGATTTAAGAGCTGATTAATTTGAAGGTTCTTACTCTCTAATGATCTCATTTAAACATTCATATCTATTTACTAAGCTTCAGTCATTATCAGGATTTTCACATCATTGCATAAGAGGATATTTTGATATCTAGTTAGCCTAGACCAGTTCCATGCATAAACAAAATGTTGCGTTTAAACTTTTTCCGTTTTATTAGAGCGTGAAAGTTATCAATTAAGTTAGTCATCCATAACAAAATCTAAAAGTAGTACATTTAAACAGGTCTTGGAAGGTTTCTTTGAGCGAACGCAATAGGCAAGTGCTTACGCCTAGCTATTGTACGGAGTGTACTTTAGTTTATGTACGAGTAGTAAGCGATTCATTAAAATTTGTAACATAAAATTTCATATTTTTATTTAATAATAGATGTGAGCATATTTAGAATGGGAACCGAATTACAACAGCAAATGGGTGTAGGTCGATCTTACTATGGAACCTCCACATTATAATTAGAGATTTCTATTTATTGCAGCTGTAAAAGCTAGTATGCTCTGTTTCTTCCATAAAAACGAGTTACTCGTATATTTCCTCTCATTATAAGACTTCAACCTTCAATCTCCAAGACATAATTTAAAATAAAACTCAAGTTGAATTCTTTCCACTAAGTTTTTTGTTTTGTGATATTAACAATTCTAACAATAACACGTTTTGCTTATATTTTTGTTCTTAACAGAGGTTGAAAAACAACTGCAAGGCAATGACTCTCCATCAGTTCCTTTGGGAACTCCAAATATGGCTTTCAAAAAGTCACATTCAGGAAGTACAGGAAATATTCATGGCCTTGTTGGACTAACAGAACCTAGTGGTAAGATTATTTTTCAAAAAGGATAAGTTCTAGGAATTTCCCACACTCTTCTTTTAGATACTCTCAACAATACATCTAATAAACTCTCTACTTTTACTGGAGGATCAAAGACTAACGTTCAAATGAGGCGGTCTACTAATAAAAAAGGAATGCCTGCCCCTGCACCTCCCAAACGTACAAGGTAAGTTCATGACTCTAAGAAAGGTTTTTCCTGTGGATTCATATTCTACATCATAACATTTTTCACAACATATCATCTAACTCTTAACAGTATCTTACAAATTTTAAAATACCTATAAATTGTAATTAATAATTGAGGTATGGCAACAGTTCAACCAAAATACACTATTTCATAGTCTGTAACAATTACTCACTACTCAGTTATTTCTAATAAATAATATTAAAATCTGTAAGTTGTACAACTTTACTGTTTTACGGTTTAATTGCTACAATAACCATTCGTTGGAGTACTAGAAGCATCCAAAAAATCAAGAGAGGAAATTCTGAGAAAGATCGTTTCTTCCTCAATGGTAAGTGCCAAATTATTCCTTTCCTTACCTTTCCTAGCCATTGTTGGATCTTGAATTGATATTTTAGTAAAAGTAATTTAATAAGCATTGAAAAAATAATTCAAATATTAACGATATTTTGGAAACTTAGTAACTCTCTCAATTCAATTAGCTTAGGCGAGTCGAATATAAATAACGACATTACGCCTAATAACGCAACACCCACAATTAACTGGGACCTCTTTAAACAGAAAACTTAGAAAAATAAGATGTGAAAATTTTGAATTCTGACACCTTTATCGATTATAGACAAAGTAGATTTATCAGAAATGTAAGAGTCATTTGACCACGAACTAAACGAATAAATGTTATAGGATATGACGTTAAAAACCCTGCGCACATATCAACGAAAACAAAGACGCTAACGACAAGACTTTAGACACTAAACAAAGTGCAATAGAAAATCCAATTCTAAATATTACAATATCTGAAGAACCTATATATATATATATATATATATATATATATATATATATATATATATATATATATATATATATATATATATATATATATATATATATATATATATATATATATATATATATATGTATAAATACCAAATCTACTTGACACATAACCAGAGTAACCCGTAACGAAATATTCGAAAAATTTTTGTTAAATATAAAAATACCCAAATTTAATAGCGAATCCATTATAAGATTTATCAAAGAAAACATCGACCCTAAAAAATTATATTTCATACATTCAAAATGATTCTCTTATGCGAATATTTGTAGTAACAGTTCAAAACGTGTTCAAAAATTCAGCGTTCAAAGTTACTGATTGCGCGGAAGTTTTAACCGACGTAGAAAAAAACAAAAATTGAAAATAATCACATTCACAAATCAGTACACAGAGGTATTAA
Organism: Diorhabda carinulata; assembly: GCF_026250575.1. Classification (NCBI taxonomy): domain Eukaryota; kingdom Metazoa; phylum Arthropoda; class Insecta; order Coleoptera; family Chrysomelidae; genus Diorhabda; species Diorhabda carinulata. The sequence continues at coordinate 22,328,067 of NC_079464.1, forward strand.
CGAAGTGAAAAAATTATATTATTGGACCAAAATAAACGATGACCAAATTGACACAAATAAAATCAACGTCTAAGTCATCAAAACCATTCGAACATATTTATTTATATATTCAACAAATTTTATCTCTCTATTATTTATTCTTTCGCTCGTTATGATCCAGCAAATTCTTTGGATAGTGTAACAGGTGTAGCCGTAGTGGACAAACTAAATTATTTCAAAGATTTATGATTGGATATGGCTTCATTGTTTTCCAACATATTCTTCATTAAGATCAATACACTTTTGCATGCATTTGAACCAAGTTTGACATTTCGATTGAGACCTCCAAAACATGTGATTTGAAAGCATCAACTATTTCTTTCGTTGTAGAAAATGTTGCCCTTGCAGTTTATTTTGATCTGCGGGAATAAGAAAAAAATATTGGGTGCCACAAAAGGAGTATACGGCGGATGACCCATCAGTTCGATGTTTTGACTGTTCAAAAACGTTTTTCTTTGAACTGATGTGTGAAAATTGTCGTAGTGGAGAATTATTGGTCTTCTGCAATTCGTTTCCTTGATTTTTTAGTAATGACTTGTCCAGATATTCCGAAAAAACAGGCGATCATTTGCTTCGAAGTACTTGGAACGCTAACAACTTTTGTTGGATTAACTTGAAAGACCCATACATTCGAATGTTGTTAGTTTTAGATTCATATGCATAGATCCATGATTCGTTTTCTGTCACGATCTTATGAACGTCATTCGATGCTCCACGATTGAATGTGAATTTGCATTGCATTTCTTTGCTTCATTCGACCAGAGCTTTTAGCGATTGTCAAATCACGCTGTATGGAACTAATGCCCAAGTATACCTCAATCTCACGGTACGTCACATGACGATATTGCAATATAAGTTTACGCCACAGCATCTATGTTTTCTGGTACAACAGTCGATTTTTTTGAAAGACCTAACCAAATTCATCCTGTAGAGTCCAGTAAGCGGTTTCTCTCTTAGTTCCAGCTTCAGAGAATAACCGCTTACTGGGTACCCAACTTGCTACGATAGGTAAATAGGTCATAGTTACATTATGAAGCCTGGTAAATAAACCTTTCATGTCATCCCACATCGCCAATGCCTTTTCCTTAATAGGAGTAACAGAAACACATGAAATTTTTGTAGTTTTATCGTGTGAGTGTCAATAATTAACAATGATATACCCGTTTATAACTGACAACCCTAACGCTGCGACTGACTGAAAGCTGGCAACCATTTTAATTTCAATTTGTGACATAATTTTCTCTCGAAAAACGTAAATTGATTAAAATAACAAATAGGTGCAAGTAATATTAGCGAATCAACTATACTAAAATCAATTATTCATAGGCAACATATCGCTAATATATTGTGTACTTTCATAAAGTATCTTAAAAAATTTACCAAAAAAAACAGATACCTACATGTATAAAGTATCGAAAATTATAATAAACATTTTAAATAAAAACGAAAAAACGCTTTAAAAATATATAGTTTGAATATAAGCTTCATTTTATGACATAATCGAAATTCAGAAAAATTACTCGCGTTTCCAAACTATCATCCCAAATAAATAGATAATTTAGAAAAGGCTATAATATATTCCAAATTAAATTCCTTACATAATTCTATAATTTCAAGTTTATATATATTTAATATGATTAAATATTTGCACAATACTTACGATTATAAGTACATTTCTCAATTTGAAAAGTTATTAACCTAATATAAATTCCTAGGCACACAGGTAGCAGTATCAAAATTAATTTTCGCAATCCTTGTACTGTTTCTCAAAGATGAGAAACATGAATTTCATCATTTATTCCTTATAATCCAAACTCAACCAACATATATCCCTTCAATTCCTTATATGGCACACAAAAACGAGGAAAACTAATTTCAGAAAGAAAAATGGTTCTTTCTCGAAAACACTTTCCATTGTCGACAAAATCCAATGACCCAAGTCAACTGCACCATAGAACTACTCCGATGACAGGATCCCTCACGCTTCCACATCATAGAAGTAAATGATAGTCACGAAAAATGAAATTTTGGTCAGAAATATTTTCAAAATGTCGAAGCAATCAATACATTTAAGTCAAATCTCCTATCTTATTCAATATTCTTGGTTCCTGTGAAATATGGAGTAGTGAGGAAAAGTACGTAAAGATGTAAACAATGACAACTCCTTCAAGAAATCACCAGGCACTAAATATTACGAGAATTGATTTCGACGAACTTTGAAAAATTAGCCAAATTTCGAACCAATTACTAAACAGAAGAAAGATGAAGAAAAACCAAAGGAAGGAAAGGAAATTTCGAAAAATCACTCTTTGTTTCTTGAAAGAAGTCTACACCGTTATCAATAGACACCTGGAAGTATACAACAAAATCAGAATACATTTATACTTCTTGTATTACAGAGTTAAAAATGAATTAATTCGTTTGCTTGATTTCGATCATTCTAGTTGTACTTAATAAATCAAATAAAATAAATATTAATAAATCCTGATATTTAATATTAGAAATCAACATAACACATATTGCATAAATCCCAATGAAACCTGCAATAAAATGCCCAACTAATGTTTATTTGCAATTCAGATTTTATTTGAGACACATTGTATCATGATTGACTAATTCACATTAAACAACTAACTGAATCATTCGATTATTTCACTTAACTACATTTATTGTACAAAATTCTTACTAACATGATGCATTGTAACAATTTCATTGAATTCTGGTTGCAGCTTGCTATCTTCTTGCAGTTCTTTTCGAGATAGTACGTTTGAGGACCAAGGACAAACAGAAAATATAGGAGAGGATGGGACTGATTTAAATGGTATAAAGACATTTCATTTTAATTATTTTTGATAAGATTCTTTATTTCCATTGTTACACTATTTTAATGTTTCAATCATTATGACGCATCACATACTTTTAACTCTATTCAATTTTAAAACAAGTCTTTATTAAATAATGCTTATAAATCAAATTGCTTGCATACTAATTATAGTATTTTATTAAATTTATCAATTTAAATTTCTCAGGAAGTCGATTACATATGAATCAAAAATATTTATTTCTATTTTCAAGTTTTCTCATTTCAAATTTGATTTATTAATGATTTATCATTTAAAGGACTGACTAGAGAACTTCAAACATTAACGTCAAGTACAAAATGTGATAGTGAAAGTGATTTACAAGATCAAACTCCTGATACGGACGATTCAGGAGCCCATTCTTATCCAGAAATATCAACCACTAGTAGCTTTATACCAGGTGCAGGGTCTTTTAAGAGGGTTCCAATTATGGGTAATAAAGGATTGGAACAAAGAGGGAAAAAGACTAAATCCAAGGAACCTACGGTAAATATCAAATATTCATAATTCCTCTGAATATGTATTATATTTTGTCAATTATTAATAATATAAATCAGATTACCACTACACAAATAACTCTCCAAGAAATCCTAATTTTTGACAATGTAATTTCTTCATCTGATTTGATAACATTATTTATTACTAGTGTTAATAATTCTCGAACATAAACTTCAACTAGCAATTGGTTGTTCCACTCTTATTTGCTTCCCTCTTGTTTTATTTCCCTCATTTGCAGCATTTCTTTTTTAATTCCTCTCAACTCCCGTAAAAGTAAATACCACATGTCTTCTTTGAAGTTTGATGTCTTCATTGGAGCTCCATGTTTCTTCTTCAACTCTGTTCTTTCTTCTTCAAATAATTCAGTAGTTTATTATATATCAAAATGTCTTATCTTACCACTTCTACCACGTAAAAAGTTTCAGGCCAGTCAGTCAACCCATCGAATCTTGACCTACATCGATAGTTATTGCTTTCATATTTTACACTATTTTCTATTTGTTATTAAGAAACAGCATAATGGTAGACAACTATAAACAAAATCACATTTTCACCAGTTAAAAGGTTACTAATTGGCTTTTTCAAAAGCACTGGCACTCTTACAACTAGCAACTTTGAGTGGCAGGCAACTATGACTTTTACATTCTCAGTCATTATTGTATGCAAGGGGCGTTGCGAATTATAATACATTACTTTATTAATTCAGCTGATTTCTTCCATAATTTCAATATAAAGTTTGGTTAAATTATATTTGGTATGATCTAGTGCCGATTTAATGTGTTATAAAATATGGAAGCATACCAAATGATGATTTAAAAACATAGTTCTTTTATCAAATCTGATTTTAATTAATATATTTTGTCATATTTAGGTTGTAGCAGCTTTAGAAGTTCAAAATGTCCGCAAGGCTATTAGCAGATACGGTACTCTTCCAAAAGGAGCTAGAATTGGTGCATATTTGGAGTCTCTTAGACAGAACAACATGTCCTCTAACGAGGAAGTCATTGTTCAAGCTGTCAACCCAGTATTGGACCAATCTGATACCACGCCAAGATCATTGTCTCCAAGAACTAGCATTCGAACACAACCTCAGATGATTAGAAGTAACTCATCCGGAGGAGTTACAACGTTTCACTCTACACATCCTCCAAGTTCCCCTACTTCTAGTAAGTTAGCTAGAAATCGAAACATAACTAGGAATAACAGCGCTGACGTAAGAAGTAGTTTGAGAAGTTTTAAAACGTCACAAAATAGCTCTTTTAGGGCTGGAAGCCCTTCAAGGTAAGTACTCTCATACCATAATTTATAAGTAATATGTTTCTGTGAATGTAATACAACATATTCTACAACTCTGCATAACCACTGTTAAATGATTAATCAGCAACATGATAGTATTTCTTTGGAAACAACGTGAACACTTGGCAACGCCAATGCCATGGAATTAGCTGATAATATTAATACATATGACCTCCGTGAATTTGGTCCCCTGATTTAATTATTTTAAAATTTCGTTAATGCTAATCGTTAGAGAGGAGAAGATAAAAAGGAAAAATTGTTAGAGAGTAATTAGTTTTATATAAAAACGATTTTAAGTTATTGTGCAATGTTGACTCCCTGATACCGTAAAAATGGACTTAAACGTTTAAGTAGTACGTGTAAGAGAAAAAAGAAAAATGGTTAGAGAGTAATTATTTCGATTAATATTAAATAATTACCTAACCTAAATCAGGGGGTCAACTTCACGAAGTTATCAAATAATCTTAATATAATTGGATCGAATCAAATTAGGTTAGGTAATTTTTTAAAATTAATTGAAATAATTACTCTAACAATTTTTCTTTTCTCTCTTATCCTCTCTAACGATTAGCATTAACGAAATTTTGAGATAATTAAATCAGGGGGCCAACTTCACGGGGGTATATATGTTATGTGCTGCTACTATTAGGTTATAACAATTATATAAAATATTTCCACTTGTTAAAATAAAAATGATCTTTTCACAATATGCTGGGGATTCTAAAAATAAAACCGTCGTGAATAGTGGTCAATTGAAGTCTCAAAAACTGTAGAACGATATAAAATGAATAAAGTGGCTGCAAAAATAAGTTTTGAAACATTGAGTGAAATTATGGAACTAACGCTGAAATTTTTCGTTTATGAATGTGTTGAGTCTTGCTACTGATATCATAGGAACGCACATAAAGATGCTGGAGCATAACAAACTATAAATATGACTTGCACATATAGAGTAAGAAAAAGCTTGAAAAAATCTGTATTTATAAATTATATTGAAAAAAAAATAACAGAAAAATATAAGTAACCTTTTCTCTAGACTACTAATTTAAGAAGCTGGGATAAGTGTCACCTGTTGAGAAAAAATGGCATTTGTAACAAGCAAATAAAATAAAAATATTTGAAATATGTAATTAAGACTGATACAGTAATTTTTTATTGGGAATGTGGCAAGTAAACACCAAAGTGGACTAACTTCAATATATCTTCCGGGCTTTCGAATACTTATGTATGAAAAAAACTACAAAAAACTTTTATTTTTAGAAACATATATTGCCCAAAATGATCAACGCATTAATAAGAAAACTGATTTAAATAACCTTGGTGTAATTTATGCATCTTTTAGATTTTGAAAAAACAAATTCTTTGAAAATTCAACGCCATTAACAACCAACAACAACCTATAAAATTTATTGTCTATTCTATTTGTTTAAAAATTTTTACAAGCTTTAACAATATCAAAAATCACCAGCAATCTTAATTAATTATTGTAAGTAAAATTTTATTATTGTTATACATTTATACATACTTCTTATACTGTATTTGGCAATAATTTCAGTCCCAGGCGATGAATACATAAGTATTCGAAAGCTCGGAAAATATATTGAAATTAGTCCAATTTGGTGTTTCCTTGCCACGTTATTTTCAAAATTAGTTTTTTTTGATAGTTTTTAAAAGAAAGAAAAATTTTGACGTTTCGACTTAAAGAAAAGTCTTTATCAAAATATGATATTGACACTGACAGTATATATATATATATATATATATATATATATATATATATATATATATATTATCGCAAAAAATATTTAACATTATGGTTAAAATTATTTTTAAAATTATTAAATATATTTCTTTCTTCTATTTTTGAAATGGAAATACGTCTAATTGAACAGAGTAGACCATTATTTAATTTATATAATAGGCTTTGGATTTCTCTATATCTCAATTTTCAGATCGATCCAACCAACTTTGGCTGATTTGGAATTCCCTCCCCCGCCTACAGATTTACCACCACCTCCAGAAGAATTTGATGGATCTGATGTTGATCAAGTAGACTGTAACACGTCCACAATGACTTCATCCCAAGAACTAAAAAAGCGAATCATTCCTGGATCACCCCTAACCACCAAAAAAGTATCTCGCGAATCTCAACCGACCGAACCGTCTGAAACTAGCGACGTTAGTACCCTCCAACCTTCTGTAGAGGAAGCAAGTTCGAGATTCGGTGTTAGTTTGAAAAAAAGGGAAACTGATAAGGATATTAAAGATGATGGGAAGGAGCGTGCCAGTCTTACTCTCACTAGTCCAAGTCAAGATGGTAAAAGTTCCATCAGTGCCGATTCCGATGTTCCTGTTGTTGGTTCCCCATTGGAACCGTTACCTCCTCCACCGAGTATTTCAGAAAGTGGTGAGTTAGTGTTCTGTTTGGATATATAGTAGGTGGTTGCGAATATTTTAATGATTTATATTTCATAATATTGAGATGTTTTTGCAAGGATCACATTATCTTACAAGTCTACCGTTAATAATCGAAATTGTAACATTAACAGCTACACAAATATATATATAGGATTATTTGAAAACTCATGTTGGATGTAATTGGGATTTGACATCTACTTCTATGTACTTTGAAGATAAGCAATCAGTCAGTTAAGTTTTCATAAGAGAATAACAAGTTTTAATTATAGTTCATAAAAAATACTGAGAGAATGTTAATATGTTTAGTGTTGAAAATAGGATACATGAAATTTAAATATGTTGTAGTTTATTTTTCAGGGATCAAAATGTTATTAGTTTCAACTTTGACTTTGACTAACGATTATCAGTATTTTAATTCAACGTCTTAGGAACCCTTATGTACAGCCTTTATAATAAGGGAAGTGACAGCTATCTATCATAATCCATTTAATAGTATTTAATGAAATGAATGTAACCATAAGCATATTTGAAAAAGTTTTCATTGGTATCTCTTATAATACCCTCATAGTCATAAAGTTATTAACGAATTACACGTGAGCAGCAAAGTTTGTAGTAATCTGAAGCAAAGGAAAATTCTCATTTTTGAGGTATCCTCATATTTAATAGCATTCTCATATCGTATCTAAACTGATTTTTAGCCTCAAACGTTTGTTAGTGTTTTCAATATAATATTTAATTTAGAAACGTATTTATCTCTTCACTTATTTATGATAATTGATATCAATATAATAAAATATTGGAAGTAAAAATTTTTACTTCTACACATTCTCCTGAGGTTGTTTATTGCTTAAAATTACGCTTCCAGCATCCCAAATACGGTTGCGTGACCTTTGGTTTCTACATCATTATTACTACACATATCTTACTAAACAATTTTCTTTTTCTTATCTTTATTGTGTTGAAATATGACGACAAAGATTTTGTCGATTTTGCTTGTGTGTATCTCCACATTAATGTTTAAATTCAAGGTAACCAATGCGCATACAGTTTTTTTATGTTCACTTCGGCAGTGAGTATGTCATGTAATTGAGAAACCATTATCTTCAACTTTAATTTGATAATTCAATATTTCGAAAATGTATTCTGCTATTCCTCAAAGGAGAAAAAGCAATTACTTTCCTGGCTATTGCCTTGACGACTATTGAATTACATATTGCTTTTTTGTCCGACCCTGTATAATATATTACAATGTAATGTGATTATAATAGTATATTGTTTAATGAGCAAGGAGTTATGGTCATTTCCAACGAGTATAGGAGTGGGAAATTAGCATTAGTTATACACTATACTTTTTCTACGGCTTTAATAGATAATTGTGAAATGATATAACAAATAACGAGAACTTCAATTTTAATGTCATTCAAAATTTACATTTAGGTATAATAAAAATATCAATTACACATTGAAAAACAAATAAACGGTGATGATGATAATAATGTTGATATTTGAATAATAGAATTCGGTTATCACTTACCATCATTTAATAAATAATAAATCTTCACATCCTTACTCATTCTGGTTTGTACTAGTAATTTTTTACACTGTTAAGTCGTGAATAAATAATTCGAACTGTCAAAGCTGTTATCAGAATCGGAGAGCGAATTCACAAATATCAATTGTGTATAATCCGCAAATCGACTTCACAATAATTATTATGAGAATCTGATTTCAGTCTACGCAAATCACGAATTCACTCAGTTACAGCCCAATTAACTCGATAATCGAAATACTTGTTTTTATACATTGTATCGAAATTTTCAATCCCTTCCACGTTATTGACATAATACCAATTTTTTTCTGGAAGTTCTCTTCAAAACTACATCTTCCTTTTTGATAATTTACAAAAAAAATTTTGTGTCCAAAGGCGAAGTTCGTTGTATTTTTATAAATATCATAAAATACACCAGTTATTGTAAATTTTTTTGACACTCTAGTTTTTGTAATGGATATTTGTATAAGAATTGCGAACCCACATGTCTACAACTTATTGTTTTAATTTGTAAAGTTCCTCCCTTCTAGATGTATCCATAATTTCCACAAGCCGAAAAAATTAAAAAAAGAGATGTCTTATTTGGGCGTCTAACGTTCAACCTCTAGCTCGTGAGGCCAGCAATGTAGTGCTAAGCTACTGCAGAAGCGAATAATTTTCATCGTAAATACTTTTTTAATATTCCTTGTCAATACCTGGAAATTTATGATCGGAAATGATAATAACCTTTCAAGTAGATACATTTCATCGGGCGCTTTTTAATGAATTTCTCGATTTCGGCTGCAGAGCTTGTAGCCATCTGATTTTCTCTTAAGTAACACTCTAAGCTTTAGATAATTTTTAATTTCTACTGTTTTGTTAATATTAAGCATAGTTTTTAACATTAAATAACACGACTATAAAGTAGAGTGTTCTAATTTATGACATAATTCACTAAAATATGCGAGTAAAACATTCTACAAATTTGACAAGGTGACCTTTTCCTTTTGCCAATATATAAATGATTTGTTGATCTTTCATTATTTTTCCTAAGATAGTTCCGGAATTAAACTATAACATACCTGATTTGCAGCAGCAGCTATTTCTGGAGAAGTAAGTTTTAATTCACTTTTGTTGCTCATTGTAGGATTTTGCAAAACGTTTCAGAAATATATAATCATAGGTAAAGAGCTGTCATTGCTTGAAATTTGACATTCCATAGGAAACCTTATTTATTGTGTAATAGCAACTACAGCTGAAACACAATGAAGTCATTATTTAATCATGTACGGAAATGAAATTAAATTACATACAATGTATTTCATTGATCTATTGAGAACAGTTAAGATACAGCAGTTTTTGTCAGGGGAGGAATATGTTTAGTTTAGCAACTGATCGTGTACATTTGTATCGTGGTGTATGTGCAATTCAAAATAATTTCAGAGAAGGCAATTAGAGATACATTACATAAATAACCTTTTGAATGATTAGTAGTCTACAACCTATAAAGTTTAATAGTCTAACTGTACAGAAATACTGAATTCATTTAGTAGGATATATAAGAAATAACAAATTTAGAAATATCCATACTATTAATATAAATTATTAATTGAACTATTAATATTATTAAGCTTTTATTGGAGCAGCGATTTGGAATGAAAACGAACAAAAACATATAGACAATACAGACTAGAAATTAAAAAATGGAAAATTATTGACATAACAAATCTTTTGAATAATAATTTCCATTAACTCTGTTAGTCAAATTAATGGTACACTGTAAATTTTTATTTCCTGTTACTATTAAAAAGTTGTTTATGATTTCATATTTAGTTTATCATATATGAAATATATTCTACCCTTAATATAATTTTTAAATAAATTACACACGGAATACTTTTGGAAATTATTTGGATAATAGGTAGACGACTCATTACCCACGTAACAGTGACACTTTTTTCAAATACGAGGTTTGCTACTTAAGTTTTGAAATAGACAAATAAAAACAAATATTTATAATTGGATATGGCTTTCTTGTACTCAATTTAGATCAATACATTTTTGCTTTATAGTGCTTCGTGCGGGAATAACTTTTGTTGGAATTGGCTATCTTGAAGGACCCATACAGTCGATTGATGTTCATATTCATGATTCATCGCTTGTCACGATCTTATAGACGCTTACTAATCTTTTTGACAACCAAATGTTCATGCAATATTGAATGTATGCGAGTGGAGCTAATGATCAAGTATGCTCCAATCTCACGGTATGTCATATGAGGATCTTGCAATATCATTTTACTCACAGCATGTTTTCTGGCACAGCAGTCGATTTTGGTCGATCTTCAGAAATTCATATTGCACCGAAGTGCGACAACATTTGAATTCGAAAACCCAGCGAAACATGGTGGCTCGAGGCGGTGCCTCGTCACCATAAGTCGAAGCGAGTCATAGAAAATGTTCGCGATTTAATTCCATTTTTTAACCAAGATGAATGTTTCAAGTATGTGTAAACAACTCAAATAGCTTTAAAATTGTCAAACTTCTGATAACAATGTCAGATTTAACATATTCATATCAGTGTTGCCATATCTCAAAGCTAAAGTAGCAACTCTCGTACTATCATTGCGCAACTTTAGTAATTGGATTCTTACTCAGGGTTATCATTACTGCACTATGGTCAGAGCTTATATCTTAGCTTAGGTTAGGTTTTAGGGAATATTATCTAAATTTTCAGGATATGTATTCACTGTCCCATTGTTGTCATTAGGGTTTTCGTTGGAAAGTGGTTGATATTTATTAAAAGTTGAAATTTGGGTTGAAGTTTCACTTTTAATTTTGATGATAGGTTCTTTTACTTTTGATCCCTATTTTTTGCCAACAACAAACTGAATATTTTAGCTTTTTCGCACGATATTGTATTAAGTATTGACTTATGTTTTGATAGCTAGTTGCTATATTATCATAATCATTTTTGTTTGGTTGAATTGGAGTTACTTGTTGTTGATACATTAGATAGATGATACATTGGATATTTTCTTTATTTATGAATCAGTAGAATGGTGCCTGATTTGTGTGGTCTATTACATCTGTGGATTTAGTGAATTTTGGAATTTAATTGGGTGTGCCATTGGTGGCTGATGCCTTCATTTTTATTTATTTTTATATCACTTAATTACTTCTAGTTTTGATAAATGCTTTTTATTTATCGAAAAACCAGTTTTTGTTATTACCAGAGATGGGGCGCTTCGCATTTCAAATACAAGCTGTGAAAGTCAAATCGAAACTGTGAATAAAATATGAACCTTAATATTGTATACTTCTTACTAAAATTGATTTGTTGAAAAGTCAGACAGTGAGCTACACTTAAATTACACTAATGAGATATATTCCTTAATAGGTTGATACATAGTATACGTTCATTTCCTAACGACATTGCCCAATCAGAACGCGGTTAATTCTTATATTTCAATATTTAACTCGATAAGTTCAACTTATCAATAATTTCTTCTCATTTGTTATGGGCTTCTATGGTAATTTTGTGATGGCATTGGCATTTATCCGATCGCAAACGAAGTGCCTTTTTGTTGAGATTGGACAAAACAGCATTCTAATTGGCTCTGCATTATTAAAAATTGACATATGAATTTTCAACAAGTATACGCTTATTTCAAATAACTGCCATAAATTATATAATATAAATTTTTCATATGTTAAAATGTTTGCATACATAACACTCACAAATTTTCTAAGTATGGTAGTATTCTTAATGTATTAGTTAGGTGTTTATATTGGTTTCATAAATGCATTGTGTAGATATGTGTTTCACATCTTTAAATATACAGAGTACAATATAATTATATTTCAACAAAATAATGTAGTAATTTTAATCAAAAACAATATTAATGAAAAGTTCTCGAATTAGTATATGTGGCAATAAATATTGTTGATAGTTGATTAGGTTTTTGGTTACTTTTAGAATGTGAAAAACATATTATGATTAAAAGTGATGAATTATAAAGATTGTTGTTTTTTATCTTAAAATCGAAATTCTTCATTTCATAAGTGACCAAATTATTACTTTCTAAAAATGTCTATTTTTGTCAAACCTATTAAAATCATCTACTATATTATGTAATGTGATTTTTCAATATTTGAGTGTTTCTGGTTATCCAAAAAAAATTCATCAAAAATAGTTATTTAATTTCATTATATCCAGTCTCAGTTTTTTGATAACTAATTCACTTTTTTGGAGCCAAATTTTGAAAAGGTTTCCTCACACCCACTTTTTAGTTTCAATGCTTGGTTAATAAAACTGGTAGTCCTACTGTTTTCTAAGTATCAACTCTCCTGTAAACTAATTATTGGCACAGTAGTGTGGAAACATAATTTTGATCATTTTTTTTTTAATTTTTGAAAGCGATAAAATGTGAAATTTTGTGAATAGAGAATAAATTGAAGGAACTTCAGAAAAGTATATATTTTTGTTGTTAGTGCCACTTTAGTTTACTTTCTTCTTTATTTAGGTTTTTGCCTTTATATTTCTTCTTATGTTCTATTGATGATGTTCAAATTTATCCCAATACACAAAAGTACAATCAAATTACTTTGTTCTATAATTTTATTTCTTTACCAATTTGAATAATATTGTCTCATATTATTGACAGTTACTAATTTTTTCAGTATTTTTACTAATTTTCTTATAAAAATCGTAATATTAACTCTGAAGATGTAGGTTCTTTTTTTGAAATACAAGATATTTTCTCAATTGCATTGAAATATTCCTGTGTCGGCACTGAGGTAAATACTTTAATTGCAATTTGATTCGAATTATATTTTATTTCACATATCCTCACATAATTATGAAAATAAGGATTATCTATGTAGAATTTCTACACTATTTTTCAGAGAAGGATTAAAAACTTTTGTGTATTAATGTTATTCTGCATATATTTATTTTTAATTGAGTTTTTGGATATGTAATGTTTCCATTGTTTCGAATAGAGAATTTTCAGCTAGAATTGGTAAAGTCAAAAAGTACATGAGCAAACACAATTGTGTAATTATTTTTTACATCCGTTTCATCAAGAATCTGTCATTTTCATCTCTATTAAAAATAATAACATTCTTCAATTATCATTTTCACTACAACACACTCACATGAACCAATAAAAGTATAACTTAATTTGTTATTAATGTTAATTTTTGAGGCACTCTTTTAATTTAAATTTAATCCAAAAATTTGTGAACCCTTTGAGAAGTTTACTTGTCCCTGCTTTTCCAGAATATTGTGTTTGATTCGTGTCCAAATACTCCCACACATTTATGTGTTATATCACTAATGGATGTTAAACGCAGTACTTGAATGAGTACTTGCAAAAGATTTTTTTGTTCAAATTATTTTTTAAAAAAATACTAATCTTTAAAGATAAGATAAAATATTTTGCGCCTATTATGATATTTTTAAATATTTGTTTAAAAACATTGTCAAAATTTATTTTTCTGGACAGAGTATCTACGAACTGAGTTTATAAGTTTCATTACAAATATAGTGCAAAAAAAATTCTATTAACCTTTTTAGATTCTAATGTATTTTTATCCGTTCCATTCTAAAATAAAGACTAACTTGATTATTATTTGCATTGTTTGTTGTTCAGATACTCTGTATATCTAGCTGATGAAAGATTCCTTGATGATTACATATATGAAGTACCTGACACATCATAAGAAACAATATGCTTCAAAATAATCTGTAGCATTTATTCAAAATAAATTTGATTCGCATGTAAGTAAATATAATAGTAATATAGTTATAATGACGTTTAAATTTTGATTTGGATTCCCTGCAATTTGAAATTGAATATTCTCATGAATAATACTGCATATCTGTGACTGTTTTTGTATCTGTCTTTTATATACTAAAGACATATTGATGTATAGTGTTTTATCCATACTATCACAAAAAAACAAGTCAAATTAAAAAAGTTTTCCACCTAAATATTTGAAGTAAGAGGTTTTTTGGGAGTCAGAAAGTTGATAACAGCATTCATATTTACTTACTCTATTATGCTCTGAAAATTAACCAGTTTAAGAGAGATTATTGTTTACTTGAATAGGTAGATATTCGGTATTGAGAAAAGCTTTTGTGAACCGATCAAGAAATCTTTTTCTCACAATTTCTCATCATCATTACTACTAGTAATTTAAAACCTGAATGTATAGTGGCTAGTCATATTGTTTTATTTCTGTTATTTTTTAACAAACATATTTTGTATCTATACTTATCACTTCTCTATACATTCACTCCTGTTGGTATTTATTTTCATATCATATCCTATAGCACAATACATTATTGATAAAAGTTTGTATAATGAGCTTTTCATCCAAAGTAGGCTTTTTCTTATTTTTTTAGATTGACACAAATATTTACATTATTTCTAAAAAAATAACTACAATAATAGAATGAAATTATACGTACACTTTTGTTCATTGTAAAAGCATAAACTTACATTGAGTCTGCGTAAATCAGAGTTCCTACCTGTCATTGTCAGTGACAGATAATTCAATCATTAATTTGAGTTCAGTTGAAGTGAAAGAGTACTTAATGCCTCCTCAGTTAATTGAAAGCTGAATGCTAAGGATTTACCCGAGTCGGCTGGATGGAAAGGGTTAATAATTATGATATGATTACAATTTTTTTCAAATACTTATCTTTTAATTTGATATTGATAAAAAATGGCAATAAATGTCAAGTAAATTTACACAGCTATAAAATTGCAAAAATCTGTCCCAGACTTATATGCTATTTTAATGAACAGAAGTGTTTATTCATGTGGTCTAAGCATTTCAAAAAAAGGTAAATTTAAAATGCTTCTTGAAAAAATCTCGGATCGAGTTAATCCTATCTAGCCACTGTCCATTTATATATCATATTCTGCAAGGAAGTATATAGTCCTCAAAGTATGAAGCAGTGTAAAAGTTGTTTTTTATTTCATGAACTTGTAATTTTTACAATCAATTTTAATAAAAAAAATTGTAAAAACTATTCTGAACAAATATTCTTAACAAGCTCATTTTAGTACAATATGTTTTTGTTGTTAGATAACGAGGATTTTTTAATAGGGTGAGTGTTATGAATGATTTGTCAGAAATGTAAAAAACAGTTTCTCAATACATAACATTAGGAATGAAAAAATTTTAATACAAAAATTACTTGAATTCGTTAGTATCAACTATTTTCGAAATTGGAAATATTCAAGAATATGTAGCTTCCTACCTACGTAAAACTGTTTAACAAATTTTCCACCATTTAAGTTTATTGAAGAAAATCCTTCAACTACAGCAGTAGGTATGAGATAAAAACTCTATTCATATTTTGTAAATCCTACAAAGTTATAACGAATACGTTCCTTTTATTTATATAATATGATTGTTAATTTTGGATAAAAACTTTGTTTTTCATATTTTATTTATACTTGAAATGTCGCCGTCTTAGATTGAATATAATGAAAGTTCTGTTAGAAATTCGTTACTAGTTCAAAGATGTCTTTGTTTAAGGAAAATGAAAATGGGCCGAGTTTTGACTTGGTGACGCACATATAACTGGAAATTCTGTACTTTGGAATTTCTGGATCCATAATCACTTTGCACTGTTATGTTTGTGTTTATTCAACTATTTCCATTCAATGCTTCCAATTTACGATTTTGCTTATGATCCCTAATTAATATTGAAACTTGCACTAATTTATTACTTTGTATATAATAACAATTAGAGGAAATCGTAGATTAGACTCGAATAAATACTAAAGATTTTTATTTTGATATTCATGTTGTGAATAATCTATTGATTAATGAAATTAATCCACATGTAAAGGAACTATCAAAACAAATATTGAATTATTCAATAAGTAAAATATATTTGAGACAGACTTCTCAGTACTTAGAAAATAGATTAAAAGTTCATCAATACGATAAAAAAATAGAACTGCATCAACAAACCATAAAATATAAAAAAATACAGTCAATTATAAAATAAATATACAGGGTGGTTCTAAATTCATGTCACAAAATTCAGGAGGTGATTGCTCGTATGAAATTAAGATGATTCTTTTCTGTGGCAAAATTTCCTCAACCCACACCTTTCCAAAATATTACCCTTAAAAGGTGTTGACTAAAAATGAGATTTTATTATTTTTTTCTAAAATTTCAATAAAGGTAGAAATTTTAAATACTGTACGTGTACTTACAAAGGACTTTTTTCTATATATCTGTTATACGGTGGGGAAATTAGCAACCCTTACTTTTTTCATGTCAAAACTTTTTTTCGAGATGTAGTTTTATAAAATTAAATTATAATCTTTATTTTATTTGAAAATATTTTTTATTCCTAATTTTTTTAATAAACACCGTAATTCATAATTTTTTTAATAAATTGAGTGGAGAACAGTAAAGATGTAAAATGTAATACGATTCATAATGAATGTTGGAAATAACCACCTCTAGCCAAAATACATGAACGTAGCTTACATGTCACGGATTGCCATACACGTTCAAAGATTTCAGGTGTATTTCTTATGGTGTCACACGCTATTTGAATACGATTTTTCAAATCGTTGATATCAACTATGATTGTCATGTAGTAATCCCATAAACAGAAATCACAAGAATTTAATTTTGAAGATCGAAGAGGCCAATGTTGGAGTCCTCTTCGACCAATTCAAGGGCTGGAGATATGTTGCATCTGAATATTGCCTACCAGTCCGACTGAAGTGTACTGGAGCACCATGTTTCATGAACCACATGTTTTGTCTGATATTGAGTGCGATGTTTTCAAGTAGTTAAGGGAGATCATTTTTGAAATCAACTAGTCTAAGAAATTCCATTAAATGGCTGAGACAGAAAATGTATGAAAAAATATTTTGAAAATGGTGGATTCTCGTCTGCCCGTACGTGATTATTGTGAAAATTTTTGATAGATACTCTTGAATAATGCTGCAGCAGTTATATCTTTACCACATCCAATGGGTTCAAGCTCTTTTACCTAGAGTTTTTTTCAACGAGTTACATTTTGTGAATGTTTAACTCACAAAATGAGGTAAAATCCTCAATTATTATAATTATATCAATTCATCATGAATATCAAAATAAAATCAAAATGAAAACCTATTTTAACGAGAAAAATTAATTTTTCCTCAGTTTTTGCATCTCAAACATATGTAGCAGCCATCAATCAAAGTATTTTGCTACTAGTTTACTTGAATTATTTGAGTCTTAACTCTAATAGCTTTCTCGTTTTAATGTACATGAACCATTCCGTTTCAAGATTTTTTAAATAACAGCCATCAATAAAATTATTCGTAGTTACATTAAAATTAATAAATTACAATTACTTGTTATGTGTATAATATTATTATTTTTTCCTTTTGGGTGTTTTAGATTTCAATTTAGTGAAATATTTCCATAATGCATTATATCCTTTATGATTTATACTAATAATATATTTAATAAAATAATTCGATAGTTGTTGGGAAGTCCTTGTACATATGGTAACGTAGAATGTTTTACGTTATATTCTTCTAATTTATCTGGTATTAAGTCTCTTGTAATTAAAAATCAATTTATCACAATATGACTTGACATTGAAAACTCAATTATGTCAATTAATAGATCAACTTCAATATGAAAATAAAAATCTATTGTAACCATAAAGTAGCTGTTATCAAAAATATGTTTTTTTCATTAATTAAATTATATGTTATTCAGCAATTCTTCAGAATAATTATTTTTTTTAATGTAGGGTTTGTTTTGAATAGCTAAGCTTCTAAATTCAGAATATGATAGTTAGATAGCTCTATCAGCTACTAAGTATTTAGTATTATTCAGTGATGGATTCACTCCTAAACCCGCGAGACCCGGGTCTAAGGTGACATGAAATCAATTCAGATTAATGTTTGTAAAAAATTTTCTATAACTATATCCACCCATCATCGGAAATTTTGGTGCAGCGTACAAATTTAAAAGTTAGAGTCTTTCTCAAACTCGTTGGTCTGCTCGACATGATGCCCTTTACGAGTTTATTATTTTTTACGAAAAAAATGGTCAGCAATAATTGATGCACTGGTATTTATTGCTGAATGCAGAAATGAGAAATTGACTGACTACATGCTCCGAAGCTACGGGATTGCGCCGAAAGTTACAGTATTTAGAAACAGTACTTCTAGTCTTTCTTTGGAATGTAATTTTAGATTGATTTAATACTCCTGGGAAGAAGCTCCAAGAATTTCAAGCTGATTTATCATCCGTTAGGAAACTAATGTATTCATTTACATTTACTCGAAAGATTCTTAATCAAATACGGAAGATGTACGCTCTGCATAAAATATATGCAATGTATTATATTCACTTAGTCTTCGAGATTTTTACTCAAATGTTGATATTGCTTTTGAGTATTCCGGCTACAAATTGTCTAACGTTAATTATTTACCAAACAAAATTTAGATGTACAAATATTTTTTTACTCAACATATTCTCCTCTTAATTGCATACATTTATTACAGCGAACCTGCAACGTCTCTAGACTATTTAACAAAAAGTTTCTTCTTGCTCTGCAAACTTGACCTCCATAGCTTGTATTACCTCCTCGTTGGAAGAAAATTTACGACCTTTCAAACTATTTTTCAGTTGAGGATAGAGAGCGAAATCTGCTGAATAAGGGGGGTTATCCTGCATAAACAAAACCCATTTGAGTAGCTTTCCGCGTCTTTTCTCTTTAATTTCTTCCAGTAGAGTGGTTAATAATGTCGAATCTTCAGTTATTGTTCTACCCTTATCCAAAAAATCCTAACCATTCCATCGATTGTTGCTTTGTTTCTGGATCGTAGAAATGTATCCAAGTCTCATCCATAGTAACAATTCGGTTTAAGAAGTCTACATCTATATCAAATCGAGCACAGATCGAACGCGATGCTTCTACCCTTGCACTCTTTTGGTTAACATTCAAACATTTAGGAATGCATTTTGCAACAATTTTTCTCCAAATTGACGTGAATTATATGATGAACGCGTTCGTATAAAATATTCATTGTTTCAGATATCCGTTTTAGCCCAATTCGACGGTCTGATAAAATTATTTCATGAACTGCGTCGATATTGACTGACACAGAATTTGCCTTATCATCATCCTCAATTGGAAATTTACCTCTTTTGAGGCTTGCAGTCAAATTTTTCACGGTCGCATACAAAGGACATTGATCAACAAGAGTTTTAAGCATATGTTCGTAAATCAGCTTACAAAATATTGTATTAAAATTAATAATAGTTATCTCAACATTAAGGGCGGCACGATAAACAGGGCCTAGGGCGGCATCAAGCCGAAATCCATCATTGTCGGATTTTGCCTTTTTGTACTTTGAACATTGACAGGCGATAGCTTTTGTGCCAACATTCCTAAACAATTTATTCTGCAACTTATTTGACTAAATTTATGTCTAAAAAAACCATTGGTAAAGTTCGTTTAATTAGAATTTTGTCAAGTTTTACCCGAAATAGCTGCATTACACTGGTGGTCCAGAGGTAAAAAAATATTTAACTTTTATAAGTAGGCAATTAATGGTTATATATATATATATATATATATATATATATATATATATATATATATATATATATATATTTTAAATAATTTTTAAAACATTGATAAAAAATTGAGGTTTCGACTAATTATAAGTCTTTATCAAAATATGATATTGACACTGACTTTACATATTTATATCAATCAATAAATCACTTATATCATGAACATCAAAATATGAAAAAAATCAAAATAGAAACTTGTTCTAATATGGATTTTAGATTGGATTTTATAATTTTGTTCGATTTCGATTGTGAATTGAAGTTTTTCGTGATAAGAATTGAGTTTTTTATTTATGTTTTCAATTTGATATTTTCGTACGGTAGTAATGCAATCATCTACATATCGGAAAAAGAATGGAATATTTATATCAAGTTTGATTAGGGTAGTTTTCTCGAGATCTTCTATTACTAATTGTGCCATAACACGTGAAATGGAAGCTCCCATAGCCTAACTATCAATTTTGTTTTTATATTTCATTTTCATATTTGAAGTACGGTGTTGAAAGTGTGAGTTCTATAGCTTTTATAAATTCGTTTAGAGGTATTTCTGAATATTCTTTAATTTTGTCCCATTTTTTATCAATATATTTTTCACAATGGTAATAGGAATATTTGTATACAGGGTGTTTCTATATTCGACCGAGAACGCTCTACTACAGATAAATCTTTATAAATAATTCATTTTGATATAGGAATACGAATGCTTACGGGCCATAGTTGCTGAGATATATGGTGTTCAATATTTTAAAGCAAAAATTTTCCATAAGAACACCTTTAATCTTTTTTTAATTTGGTGACAAATATGCTCCTTAATAATGTAATACTTTGTCATAAACATACTTTGGAAAAATTTAACCAGTGCCGCGCTGTCAGGGTTAGCTGTCACTTTTATCCCCCTATTTTTCACGCCACTGGAGCAAATTCTTTTTTCAATTTTGTTTTAATTTGCCTGATTATTTTTAGTTAAAAAATGTTTGCTGTGAATGTTTTAATACGCTAGTGCGAAGAGTGGGAACTTGATTGCATCCAAATTTTGGTTCTAAAATCTCCTCAAGAAGAAGCCATGACTAACAGTCACTACAGAAAAAAATCATAGACTTCTTTGATGTTTAAAATAAAAGATAAATTACATGTTAAAATTAATACCTAAACTAATTATGTGTGTATGTTTTTCAATTTTTTATAGTCTGTCCCGTAAGTGTGGATTATCGTGTGATAACTGTACCTAATATAGAACGTTTACAAATTACGTAAGGCATTTTTTTTTAATATTGGATATGCTCTACCCCATGTAAGGAAACGTCAGGTTTGAAGATATGCACCCCCCTCACGTAATAAATATGGTTGAAAATATATATATTCAAGAATTTAAATCACATTAAAAATATATAATTTCTAATGACACTGCTTCATTAGGTATATTAAATATGACTCTCAAGTCGCGCCGCCGTTGGCGCTTTTTTTACTGCGGCCGCGTTAATGACAGTAGCTGGTATGGAGTATGCACCAAGTTTCATTCGGCATTCACCTAACTTAACCTAACATGCGTTTTTAAAAGCTTGAGCTCGCGTTTTATACATTAAGTGAGCATTTGAATCGCAGGTATTAAATCATTACGGAAAATAACATATGAATTTAGTCAATGACTTTACGTAAGAAAAAGTGAATCTCACCTTCCCCCTCATGTCAGGTTTCATAAGGAATGTTTAACTCAAATTGGTATCTCAATTTGAGGAGGCAGTTAACTTTCTCACATTAATTAATCACCCTGTATAAATAGATACAGAACTTATCTAATAGTATAGTTTTCATGGCAGTTTCTCTAAGAAGCATATAAAAAAGTGTAAGATTGATTAACATATCAAGATACAATTTTAAAAAATCAGTGCAGTTCGCGCTGTTTTTATTACTAAATGGGGTATTTGAACTGCATATAACTTTCTACAAATATTCAACTACCAATACTGAGTCTCTGTTATCCACACCCTCATTAAACTGGTATGAATTTAACAAAATAAATTATCTGAGAACTTAGCTAAAGACAGATTTTTAAATTTGTCAATTTTCTTCCCCGGTACCCAAATTGTTGAACTGTATCATTTTTTCTTAATAAAAATATTCTTTTTTTATGTTATCTGTAGAATATCTTTTTAAATTCCAGTTTACTTTAAAAATAATACTCATCTTCGAAGTTCATAATCACAGACATAATTACGCAAATGCTCCAAATAATAATTTTCAGATTTAGAAATATATATTTGACGGCATTCATGTATGAAGTATATGCAATATATCAATTACCTTTTCCGCACCAAGATGTGCCTCAATACTAAGACGTTTCTTGCTTTATTATTTCTTTATTTATTTTACTAAATGAATTTATGGATTTCAATTACTATGATTAAAAAATAATCATTAAATTTCCAAATTGAAAATAGTTGTTAATTATTTGTTTCGTATTATATAGTTAATTTATCTATTAAAACAAGTAACTACACACAAACATGGTTTGAAACAAAAAAGCCTTAAACTAGATAACTGCAAACTTATTCCATTTTTTTGTGTTACAGATGAAGCCATAGAAGCTGAAGACAATAAATCCTCCAAAGTGTTCAAAAATAAATTGGTGATGAAAGAAATGGAATTGAAATTAGTCGCGGAGATAAAGGAAAGTCAGAATTTGAAGAGTAAAAATATAAAAGAATCTCCAATTGAAACTTTATTGGCTGTGAGTGGCATTAGCCATGATCCTGTTTCTCAACTCGTAACTGAACTTTCACAATCTCTCAATTTAGAAAAAGACCTAGATATTAACGTACCACGAAAGAATTCTCAAGGAAAATTAACAACGAATAATGGAGTAACATTTGTATCACAGCTCAAAAAAGTAGATGCTAAAAAATCCATTAATACTACTAAAGAAAAAGTCGAAAAAGACACTTCCGTCATCATAGATTTTAAATCCAGACTAAGAAAAGTCGAAAATGATAAAAAATCCGATGAAAAAGAAGACAACGAATTTGAACTCAATAAAAGGGAAAGCACTGCTAGTTCTGACAGTGGAAACTTAAAATTAGATGATAGTGATGACAAAAGGAAGAGCACAGGCAGCATTAGTAGCTTAAAAAAACTCTGGGAAGCCAAAGATAATTCCGAAACGGGAGGAAACATCCAATTGAGTCCCAAATTATCAATTAAAAACAGCAAAGCTGAAGAAATATTCGAGAGTTCGCCAGTAGAAACTTCAGATGAATCGGTTAAATTAGAAAAGTCTATAAAAACTGAAAAAAAATCTTGGCCTCCTGCACAAGAGGAAAAACCTGTTATTCCCACAAAACCAGCAGTAAAAGCTTTAAAACCTTTATTGGGTCGATCGGCAGGATCTGCAATTTACGCTACGCCAATGGCTACCACAAACACTAATTATTCAAAGCCCCCAATAATGACCAAACCTGCTACAATTGAGACCAAAACACCAGAAGAGGAGACCAAATTATCAATGATTGACAAAAGTGGGAAGGATAACATTTTGGAAATATCTCAGGCCTTGGAAACAACTTTGAACAGCATCAAATCGAATTCCGCTGTTTCATCCGCGACTTGGTTACAGTTATCTGACAAAATAGGTTTATTGCACGGTATTTGTATGGATTATGCCGATAATGTAGTCCCGGCACATACCAAATTCCAATTTAGGGAACTGTTAACGAGATTAGAAAGTCAGGCTAGACAGTTACGGTCGGCAGGTTCGAGAAATTCTAGCGAAAACACCCGATGTCTCAACGAAGTGAATAATACTATTAAAGATGTTGTAAATGTCGTTTTTCGTTAAAAAAATTTCAAATCGACTCCGACTTACAATTATCATTATACGAATGTTAGGACCAATTTGTTTAATGTTTCGATTTTCTGTAAGGTAAGTTGCATATTTCTGACGAGAAGTGTGTGAATGTCGAAAGTATTTTTTTTTATTTGTTTTCAAGTTTTGGATTTTTGTTTGTGAAACACTGTACACTGTCAAAAGAAAATGGGATTATCCATGTGAAGTTCAGTGTGATCGTTTCAAATGAAACCACCTTTGTTAATAATTCTCAGTATTGGTAAACGACATTATGTGTCAATTATTTTTTTTTATTATTCAAAAATCGAAATTGTAATCATTTTTTAATAAATTTTAACATAAATTTGTCCGGTTAAATGTTTTATAAATATTTCAGGAAATTTATAATAATAATATATATTTTTTTAGTAATAATTCGGTTATATTATCATTTACTAATATTAATTTTATGTAGCTCCTCAGAAAAAAGTCATTAGATCAAAAGACAAAAAGGCAATCATTCAATCAGCATACAGTTTTGAATACCGATTAATTAAGTTATTTTCAACCTATGTTTTAATCAATTTAGGGATAGTCCTTCCAAACAAACTGCAGATGTACAATCGTATTCCTAAATTTCAATCAATAGCCCATTATATGTAGAATATACCAAAAACATATTACGTTGCTGAATCTACATAATTCTCAAATTACAATTGGTAGATTACACCTATATAATCAATAATAAGACAAAAAAGATATTAATTTCCCTTTTTAATTTTCTCCATAATCAAAGCATACTGTTCTGATTAGTCTTCCGTTCCATTTTAATTTCTCGCAATATTTTTGGTGCAATGAGTAATGTTCAAATCTAGATAACATGTATTCTGAACTGCATTCAAATTTATTTACTTCTGTAGATTCTCATCTTAGTAGGTATAAGAAAATATTATCAACAAATGATCATGATATTTAATTCCTATTAAATAATCTATTAGCATTGGTGCTTTCAAGAAACGATTTTGTTTTTATGCATATAAACATACTGAACAAATCTGGTTTCTATATTTACTTCACTAAACTGTGATACAGCTTAAATAATTTTTAGGCATTTCGATATGCTCAACAAATAATTTATTCTCTACATTCAACCTTTCATATCTTAATGTATTTATACTACTTTTGTGACTAGCACTTGACTTATGAAATGCTAATTGTATTGAAAATGCATGATTTGATAGTTTTTGATAGATACTTATATTTTATATATTTTTTATTAATTACTGAGATTATAATTTAATTCTTCAAAAAATGTTAGTCACAACAAAAAATGATGAACATGAATGTTAGAAGCTCTCTATATATTTATTGAATGTTATATCATTTATTTTGGAAACATGGTGATCCGTTTACAATGAGCAGTTATTTTTGTCCATATATAATTATTTGGAATATTTTTCAATTGCTGGCATGTGAAATACTCATTGAAAACAAAAATTTCGACTTTATGGCAAGGTACTATTCATTTATAGTCATAAATAGATTTCAATATTAATTTGTGATTCTCTACAATTACGACTCATGAATTTTTCATTCTATTCTCATCCTTGTACTCTTAAAAATGAAAAATATGTACGAATTCTAATCAATTTAGAAAAGGAGTTTAACAAATGAATAAAGATAAAATATATTGTCACTAACTTGGAATTTCCTCTCTATAATTGAACATTCTTGCCAATTACTATCTCTTGCCAATTATTTATTTTTGCATTTTATCGATTCTAGCTCAATAATTCTTTTTTTTTTCTACTATTTTTCTTCCTTAACCTCCTCCATCGATCTTCGAAATTATCAGTCATTACATAGCTTTCTTTATATTCAAAATAATGTTGATATTGTTTTTGGAATGATAGAATCACCTAAGTGTTTCTAATTGTAATTATTTTTCTATTTATTTTATTTATTTTCATTTATGTGTATTTGCAATACAATTTTGTACCTCTATCCTTTCTTCTGTCTAACCTCCAAACTATGTGATTTTTTTCCTTTTTACTAAATCAGTTGATTTTGAAGACTGAGTCTGATTTACAATTTTATGAATTTGATATTTGAATAAGAAAAAAAGAGAATAACTTGCTCAAAGTCTCTAAACACTATTTTTAACGAATAAAGATTTAAATAAATTTGTTTAATATGTCTGACGATGTCTATCGAGTATTTCCCAAAAAGCAGTTTAGTACACAAAAGTAGTAATTAAAATAGAATTAAATATTTATATAAGCTTATGCTAGTCTTTGTCTTTGTAATATAATTTTTGGTTAATTACATTGTGCGTGGGTGAATGTCTCCTTAGTAGTATAAGATTTAAGAAAAACCTGATTCAACTGTAATGTTATTTTTGTCAACAAATTTTCTAAAATCCAAAGATTACACTGGTTTGACGATTTATCGTTTGTTATTTTATGTGAACAACAAAAATTCGTTTCTTAATAAGTAACTGGTCTGCAAAAAAAAAAAAAATAGTCAAGCCCCTGCACTATTTTCGGCGAATCCCATGTAAAATATCGTCCTGAATCTAAATGTAACTACCGTTTTCATCACCCACAATTTTCGAGGGAGACTCGCACGTTTATTTTTACCACCTTTCGATAATAATAATAAACTTTGATTTTGAAGGGGTAAAAATAACTATTTCAACTGAAAACAAGGATAAATGATAAAGATATATACCATTATTTGCTTCCTTTTTTTACATATCCTGAGGTACATGTGCCTCGTTCCAAAAACCAGCAGTACTCCGCCAATATGCTTGCACTCTACTTCCCTGAAAATCTCTTCTCCATCTCAGCGATGTCTTTATGGATCATTTGCCGTGTTCATCAGAAGCTTCTCCTAAATTTTCAGAGAAGTCCACGGGCGAGTGAAGGAAGTGTACTTTAAGAGACATGTTTCATCTCATGGCCTTGTACACTAATAGCAATTCCCCGGCGTGAGCCCAATTTATTAATGTTGTTATATATTTGTATTTTATTGTAGTTTTTATGTACTTTTATATAGTGACAATGTTGCCATACACTTTGCTATAAATTTTATTACCTGCTTTCGATGTTTAATGGTTAAAAGTAGAAATATGTAACAAATAAGTGAAAAATATGTGATAACTAAGTAGAGGATGAGGAAAACTGAGGTCATATTTGCAATCAAGGGGTCATTTTACACAGGAATGGTCAAGAATGGTGTCGGGCTGATTTTCTAGCAGACCAGTGTAATAGTACCTATCAAGTAATTCATTGAATTGTTTTTATGGACTATATAACAATTCCATTAATAATATTCATTAACAGAAAGAGCTAGTGGAAAGGGTTGCAGTATATGTTCAATAATTTGTATCTAATTTTGAGCATTTCAATTTCTTTGTGTTTTGTTGATTTGCATTCTTTTATAAATTGATTTTTACCATAACATTATAATACTGTTATGATTTTTTGGAGCTTTATTTGTTTAGAGTATCGTTTTTCCAACTTGATATGAATATGAGTAAGGAGCCTCATAAGTACATCTAATTAATATCATCGCAAAATTCAAAAACGTTATCGAAAACAAAGAAACAGACAAACATACAAATCAAGAAAAAAATCGGCATGAGAGACTTCACTTTTTATACATTTGATGTCTACATAAAATGGCAGAAGTAGCTATTCCAACATAAAATTGGAAACAAAAACCCGCATAATTATGAGAAATTGCATAAATGGAAACCTGCTGATTAGAAAACGCACGTTATTTTATTTTTTGTTGCATAAACCCTGAATAAACCTCCCTAATACATGTTTTTGACGATACATATTTCGAATACAAACTTACAAATTATTAGGAAACTCGAGACGATCGTCAGTTTGTTTCAAAATGTTAATAACTGTTGGCTGTTAAGGTATGAACTTTATAAACAAGGTGAAATTATCTATATTTGTAAAATGCTCCGCTGTATTATACACTCTCCCGGGAAATCCCATACATCTCCAGAAAATCTGTCCATGGATGTCTTTTACTTTTACGGCTGCTATTTTTTGAATTCTTTTAACACGGTAAACCAAAAGAATGTCTTACTACTTATGAGAGCAGAGAGAATAATATTGTGTTGTACCTATAACGATAATTATTGTTTCTGGTGTGTTTTTCAACACAAAATTACCTGAATTATAGATTATAAACTGTTTAACTAAATATTAAATCAGTTTATTCCCCCGATTTCGGGAGATTAATTTAATGATAGTTTAAAGACTATTAAACTTGGTTTAACAGTCGGTGCAATTCAGAAAACAAAATTAAGCCACTGTTAGAGTTTGAACCATTGTTAACCTTAGGGTGCAAGTAGCCACATTATTTCAAATTCTTACTAAGTTAATTAACCCAGGAGCGGTCGCGTTATTTCGTGTTACGTATGTAGTCGTGCATTAGATTTTTTCTAAAATTAAGAAATTCAAATTATAATTAAATAATAACACTGTTATTTCAGTAACCTTTTCTTTTTGGCTATCAATGTTTGTCCAGTTGTGGCAGTTCCAATCTTCACTTCTACTTCTAAATCTATATTTGTCT
The DNA here is from genome assembly GCF_026250575.1 of Diorhabda carinulata. Taxonomy (NCBI): domain Eukaryota; kingdom Metazoa; phylum Arthropoda; class Insecta; order Coleoptera; family Chrysomelidae; genus Diorhabda; species Diorhabda carinulata. The sequence continues at coordinate 22,356,756 of NC_079464.1, forward strand.
TAAATCTCTCCAGCTTACTTCTAGTAGCTCTTCTGTGGCACCTAAATCCAAAATAAACCAGCTTTCCTTTTGTGACAGATTCGCACAATTTAATGCTATGAATGCAATTGAATCATATTATATTGCTTGAGAGTTGCCTGTTGGCTTGTTTGTCTGTGCACTACTCTAGACGTTCTTCTATTTCTCCTTCTGCCTTTAAAAGTTCCTCTTTTTGTTGTGTTTTCTCTGCATTCTACTATTTTGTGACCCGACTTGCCACATTTATAACATACATACTGATTTGTGTGCTCTTTGGCTGATTCTATATTTTGTATTCAACTTTAGTTCTTCTTAAGGCCCGTTTACACGAGTTTAGTGAGCAATTATTTAGTTAAATGTTTAGTTAATTTCAAGCCGTGTGAACAGACAGTTTAGTACAGGTACTAAACACTAAACTTCAGCATTGCTGTGACTATTGAAATATGTTGAAGCTAGAGAATATCTCAAAGATTTTATCGATCTGAATCTTACTTTAACATATTTCAATAGTCATAGCAATGCTGAAGTTTAGTGTTTAGTACCTGTACTAAACTGTCTGTTCACACGGCTTGAAATTAACTAAACACTAATGAAGCTAGAGAATATCTCATAGATTTTATCGATCTGAATCTTACTTTATTTTTTGTATATAGTAGATAAACTTTCAGGAAGTGTGTATAATTATAAGACATTTTATTATATATTCTTCACCATCATATGTTCTTTCTTCGTGTGTGAGATGACCTGTTAAGCCACTGTCTACTACAAAAGTTGTGTCTAACTCATCATTTTCTATCTCGTATGAAATAGCTCACAGTGTTGTTCTGTCTTCTGAAATGATTTTTTTGATCTCTTTTATAATATTATACACTTATCTTTATCTTTTTTGTAGCAGTTACATGAGTTACAACTCCAGCAGTTTATTCTAGGTGCATATTTTTGTTGCACTTATTGTAATGTTTGAAAACTCTACTCTACTTGACCGTTTTTTTTTTCTTGATTGAGATTGCTTCGGTTCGATTTGTCATTCATTGTATAGCCAGTTTTTCTTGAAAAGTTACATGTACCTTTACATTTGTGAGTTTTGAATTTTGTGTTGCTACACAAAATCATTATTATTTCATTTTTTTCTCCTGTAGTAATCTCCAACGGAGATAATCGATTGTTTTTTCTTTTGCAGGAGTTGAGTTCCATGGTAGGGTTACAATATTTTTGGTTATTAACATTTCCTTATCTACTGTGAGACGTACATTCTTTAGTTCAAAACTTGCGGTTTCCCAAAATATTTTTATTCTTGTCATACTGTAAACATTTCTGTTGATGTTTGGGTTTACATATGGATCAATAGTCCTCGTGGGTTTTCCATGAAGCAATTTTCTTCTCATCATTTTCTGACTGTCTGTGAGCTTCGTTATAAATTCAGTGTTGTCTTTGTTGCACATATTAGATATTGAAAATATTTTACTTGCAGAATATTCTCAGTTTCAAATTAATTTCTTTATTTTTATTTTTTTATCCTACTTCCGCACTGTACTACACATTCTAATTCACACAAAATGATGTATTTCATTTTTACAAAACTTCTCTTTAATAAAAATACTAACACTATCATTAAGACATTCTTATTCTAGAAACTTGGACAAGACAAGCATCATAGAAATATCTAACAACAATTCGCAAACGTAGGAACCAATATTATATTATAAATGTTTGTCATGGTATAAAATTATTCTACTGAGTTTATAAAAATGAAATATTGAGTATTCAACAAAAAGTTGGATTACATAAAATTTATGACCCCATCATACCAATGTGAACATTAAACTGCAACCCTGTAAGATTTTAAGGTTTCAATTTTCTGTTTTCTTTTAAAAGCGGTGTAAAAATTGTTTAATATTTTATTTGTTGAATTTTTTTATGCTTTATTCCATATATTTTAGAAAATTCTGAAAACAGTATTTAGAATGTTGGGAGTTGATTTTAATAAAAATATTAGCTTAGATAGAAAATACTCTTTTCCTTTCGCCGATGAGAGAAAGATTGTAAATTGTTTCTTGAAACAATAATATTTCAAAATCCTCCTACTTAATCCAGTTCAATATTAAAAAAAATCAAATTTATTAAGAATTTGGATAAAATTCTTATGACCTTAGCTATGCATTTAATTTTAAAAATACATCAATTTCAATCACTTTTTATTTGAAAGTTCCCTAGTCAGAAAACACAAGTGCATTATTCATAGTACATTTTATTTTTCTAATAGGCTCACTCTCTGAAATGCTCCATATTAATAATATATTTAAAAAATATGCTTCATCAATTGTGTGTGTTTGAACAGTAAATTGCAACGATATATTCAATCTATGTGCAAATAATACTCTTTGAACTTAGATGCTAAGTGTCATTAAAACTTGTGTTGATTGAATAGTCATTTAAAATGTATTTATATCTGTAGCGTTTACTCATATTAAATATTTTTTATATTTCATATCTATTATACAAGGAAAAATGAGAAACGATATTGAATAAATTTGATTCTTCATTATTGCCTTCTTACTACTTTCCCAATGCAGCAACAATCTTTCATATTTATGTATATAGATGTCTTTAATTTTTTATTTCTTGGACACTTTTATATATTTTAGTTGCTGAATTGTCTCTTTTGATTAAAAATGTATATTCGATAAATATGTATATTATACTTACATATTGTACATAAGTTATGGATGGTTAAAAGCTCCATCTGAATACAAACTTAAAAGAGGGAATCTTTTGAAAACTCCAAATGTTCCTCAATATTTTTCCTTGTGATACATTCTGAGTTTATTTCTCAACTTTTGATATTGAATATTCATTTTTTACCACAATATTTAAATTTCAATGATGATAAACTGTTACTTTTATCAGTCTATATAAAGACACCTTTTTTAATCACCTAATAGAAGTATCAAATTTATTTAAATATTAAATAACTATTTTCTTGTAGAATTTGCAGATACAGTATAATGGTAAATAATATGAAATGGGAAAATGTCATGAGAAGATATTTTTGTTGCTATGTGTGTTCATTTATAAAGGGTGTGAATTTCACCAAGCGCCGTTGTGAAAGGTGTCTACTTATTACACCATAAAATTCTGTAAACGAAATTTTGTAGATTGTATATACTATAAGTAAAAATTGAATTAATTGTAATTTAAAAACTCCCGCTTTTCAGCACAAAGCGAAAAATATGGAATCGAGAATCCGAAAACCATAAAAATAACTATTATTCAGTACATTTTATTCCTATGTTGTCACTTTTGTGATTCGCTTGATCTTCTTGATAGTGATTATTACATCCCATGATATGCTAGGAGCACAAAATTAATTTCTTATTTCTCAGACCTTTAGATATGTTTATATTTCTAAATCGTCTTGATTTTAGGTCTCTTCTTATATGAAATTGGATTTTTTCTATATTTTTAGGTAGGTAAAAATTTTGCGTTTCCACTATTTTCAGTCTTTATCAAAATATGATTTATCACTGGCAATTTGCGCATTTATATTAATCGATAGATATAAAAAAAACTAGTTTTAAATAGAAGAGACTTAAAATCAAGACGATTATAATGTTATAAACATAAAATTAATTTGACCTATGGTCATACAAATTTTTGTTGGCTCACATATCATCAAAAAGAAAAGATACAGACACCTTGAATGTCCCAATATTTTTATTTCTTGCCTTTTTGAATCATTTATTAAAAATAAAGTAATACTTACAAATATTGACTTCTTTAAATGAAGTAATAATGTTACATCCAAAAATTGAAATCTATTACACAGAAAATATTAAGGAAGATTAATATACATTGACCACAACCACCAATTATTTTGGTATTATAAATGTAAGCAAAATGGACGGATATAGCTTGTGAAAAAATATATATTATACTTTATGCTTTATCTGCCGGCAGATAAAATTACTAGTCTACATCTATGGAATTGTCAGTAGAACTAATAAAACAAGTAATTTTTTCTTCTAATAAAAACTGCTCAGATCTTTATATTTTCCTCAAATTGCATTCAATTTGTGCCATGCTCTTTCTTTATTAAAATATGGTACATCAGAACTAAAAAATAATAATTAAAAAAAAACCAAAAATTCTAAAGTACTTCCTAGCAGAGTACCTAATTTTATTTTGTGATTAAGTAGTATAAGACGCCAGTCATGTACTGTCTATAGGATAGCATTTTTTGTACTCGTCTAGCAGGTTTTTGACATTTTTTGTATATATAGTATATTTATATCTACTCTGCATTTTGTACAGGCTTCATAGGTAGGCAATAACAGACTGTATCTATTGAAAATAAATTTGCTAATTTAAAATAAAATTTTTTGTTTTATTTATATGCAATTTTTCTTATTACATAAATTATTGTAATAATAAAAAGCTATATTTTATTCAGTTAAACAGATCTATCATAATTCGAAGTTGAATCTTGTATTTGATGATTTGAAATTTCAAAAGTGCAAACAGTAGTCAAAACAAAGCGAATTAACTGATATACCAGGAATGGAGACTGGCCGTCTTATGTTGGATACAATGTATGAAGATTCTCGCCAAGGAGGTATTCCCGCTGGATTTAATTTTCGCGGGAGAAGGTTTATTGGTCTCTTCAGTCTCTGAAGACGATAACTAATAGGGATATCTTGATAAAAACGCTCGTCACTTGAGGCGCCGATATTTTTCGGAAAACACTAGGTGGGAATGTGAAAAGTGTATTTTCAAAGGCATATTACATCCCAATTTATAATATGTACTGAATATTTTTTTAATGCGGTCTGAATATTGAATTTTGTTTTGAAAATTTGGAACCAATTCAGTATTTAGATTAGAAAATTCTTTTCTAAGTGGAATGAAATTTTCTGGTTCTAATGTTGATACCAATGAATCTAATGAACATTCCATAAATCTAAAAGAGTCTATAAATCTAAACTTAATATTTGTATTATCCCAGATTGTAAAACTTATGTATTTTTCTTTATTAACAGGTAAAAGTTGAACATAATTTCGTCTAAATCCCTAATTATGAAATGTGGATCGTAAACACTTAGGTTGTGAAAAACTACTGGAATAACGAATGATTTTTTATAATTAAGTTTACAGTGGATATGCGCAAAACCTCGGAAATTACCTGTTACGTGACATTGGTTCAACATTTTTTAATTTGGACATTACAAATTTTGTAATATTCAATTTTATCTACAACCCATAGCATACAATCAGTACTTCGATAACCATCATTATTACTATCGTATAATAACCAGTTATCCTTAAAATTACATTTAAAATATAATCCAGCACTATAAGCTTTATGTTTTTGATATCTAACACTTCTTGTTACCGATTGTGAACCATATCTCTTTTGAGATTTTGTTCTAGCATCTACATCAATGTAAGGAATAAGTAATGATTCAAAATCTGCATAAATAATAAAAGGTATTTTTTCTTTGTATACAAAATTTTTAAACTTGGCTTATGGATCTTTAGAAAACTCAATGTTACAATTATCAATTTTTTTACAATATTTAGAATAATCATCCAATTTTTCTTGAGAAACAAAATAATTTAAACATCTATCACATATATATTTGTTTTAGCATTTGTAGAGAGTTGCTTGGATAAAAGTCTTGACAAGTCTTTTATCCAAATATAGTGATATTGTATATCATCACTAAAATCATAATCGTAATTATCTGACTCTGGTTCACAATAATTTTCTTTAGAAAAATATTTATTTTGAGTAAATTGACATCCTTTTCTTTTGTTTTGTTTTGTTTAACGTACTAGCACAACAATAAAATTTGATTGTCTAAATTTCCACTTCAAAAACATTAACCGAAATATTAAAATTATTTTTTCCGAAAGTTGTAATCTGATTTGGGTGTACAGGAAATGAACGACCGTTTATGTTCAAAACTTCACTATAATGAGGATATGAACAAGTACGATTAGGATTTTTATTAATAACGCAAGGAAACGAAGCTGAAACAGTTGCCCAAGCAAAGCATGCATTATTGTCATTCTGAACGTTGATATACGCCTTTCTGTTAGCTATTATGTCTGGTAATTTAATATACGAGTATGATGATATTCCATTAGCCACCTCGTATTTATTTATATTGATATCCAGAGATATAATTTTACTTAAGGCCCACCCCGATCCTTCCTCAGAATATTCTGAAAGTTTTCTTAAAATGATATCTTTTACATTAACTGCAAACCATTTTTTAAAGTCAGTTGTCTTATCAATTATTTCATTTGTTGTGAAAACATATTTATTTTCTGTAATTTCAGTATCATCTGATTTTCTAATAAATTCTGCACAAAAACAAGTGTTTACTTTCAACATATTATATTTTTTAATGCGCAAAGTTTAATGGGGCATTTAGCTTGTTTCGACCATTGTTCTATATCATAAATAATACAATTTTTTTTAAATAAAATATTTTCAATTGCTTTAAACTTTTTGAAAATATTATCAGTTAGGAGAGCTATTTCCTCATAATTCATTTTAAAAATTATAAAACCTTACGATTTTGAAAACTGAAGCTGTTTCAAAGTGATGAAATTCAATTGTACTGTTTTTTTTCCTCTTTTATACATTCTCCTCTATTTTGAAGAGAGTTCTAGGGGAAACCCTTTGAAAAGTTTGAAGCCCCAAGAATGTAATGCTGAACTTCCCCGGCGTAAATTGATTTACACACGGCACAAAGGAATCTGTCACCCTTTTGGGGAGAAATACTATATTTTCTTCCAGCTCCAGAAGTATTTGGGCTCCAAATTGCTCCTGATGTACCTTTACGCTGTTTATTATATGTGTTGTATCCTTTGGTAAATCTTTCAGTTTTATAATGGGTTTTATTTCTGCATTATGACATTGTATTAATCTCATTTAAAAAGTTCATCTGCAATAAAAACAGAATAATAATTCAACAATAATGTTTAATAATTAAAGATGAATGAAAACTTAGTAAACAAGTAGAACAAAGTAGTAGAAAACTTATAAATAACTCACTATGTATTGTGGAACGTTAAATGGTAACTTTTCACTGGAAAACTAAGTACGGTATATCGTCTAGTATTCACCGTTAGCACTATTTAAAAGAATATTTTATTATAGGGAGGGATGAACAAGAGCAATGAGTTATTTTTGATATCATCATCATCATCATCATCATCATCATCATCATCATCATCATATTCCTGGAAACTATATTTTATACGATTTCGTACAATCTAATCTGTTACTATCTCATATTTTTCAATTGCATAAATTTCTACTTGAAAAATATTTTGTGTGTCGCCAGGCTTTCAGAGTGTTTAGTTATGGGCTCGTACACTTCTATTCCAGTTCTGTACAGTTCTGGTACATAGATTCTGCTTTAGAATCTATGTACCATTTGATGATATTTCTGTTCATTTCTCGTTTTTCATGGGCGGTTTTTGTTTGGTGATTTTGTCTCTAAACATTCTGAGTGATGTTATTTCTGTCAGACTCTCCAGTACTATGTGCAAGCCAATTTTTGAACCTTCGAGAAATTGTTCCTCATGGTATTTAGACTGGTTCTAGTTCCCCAAACCATTGCCCTGTATGTCATTATTGGTCTCACAATTGCCTTGCACATCCACAGTAGAATCGTTGCGTTACAACTCCTATTTCTCCCTGTACAGTTTCTGTACACCATCAGGATTTTTTAACCATCTAACACTTGGTAACAGTTTTCTCAATATTATTCGTGAACTAATACAAAAAAGGGTCAAGTTTTTCTGGTACATAAAGGTGGTTAAGCAAACTTTAAAATGAAACAAAAAGCAACCTCCTTTTAGTTAATATTTGTACGAAATATAGGATATATGTATGGATGGGATGGTACGTTTTCTAGTTGTTACTTGGTTGCAGATATTTCCTATGTGAAAATTACAAAGTAGATTATGTATTCATATATTCATTGTGAGGACGATTTGAATCTCGATTAGTGATAATTAAAGATGTTTTTTATGAATAAACTTTTTTTCAAAATATGCATATTTTTTCATTCAGCTAACTTCAATCTTCAAGATAGTCTTATAAGATGTTCATTAATGATATAATCTGATATAATCTAACCAAAAATACTATCTCCTGCAGTAAAATTAAGTTAATTATGCTTCTTCCAAAAATATTACAATTCTTTGTGAAAAATCAGCCCTAAAAATCCGTAGCAGCACCTTTTCAGGCAAAATATCCCACAAAAATTGGAGATCATTATGCAAAATAATTCACCATTTCTCCGGCGAGATTAAGTTTCAACGTTGCAGGATGCACTGAACATGAATGTTGATGAAAAGGTTTTTTATGTATACATTTCCGCACCACCTATGAGGTAGTATACTAGGCGCGTTTTTTTTAACGTGGTTTCCCCTGTAGGCCTATTCCACGATCTACTGGAAACCTGTTCGTTACTAAATAATGAAATAACTGTCATGACATCGAAACCGATTTTTATTTTTATGAAGAAATACGTAGGGAATAGAATACGAGTTGAAATGGAAGAAAATTTTGCAAACAATCAAGAAACACGCTCGATCTACAGAGTAATTCCGTTGAAGATTCAGTTCAAAAAAATATGCAACCACTTCTTTCTGACTCAGGATTACAAAGATAAATTATTCCGTGTATGTTTCTATTCAAAGAAAAAGAACTACCACCTCTATTTGAATGAGAAAGACCAGCAGAAATGATGGAGTTTCGAAAAAAACAGAAAACACTCGCAGTCTCCCATAGTGTTTGGAGTAAGAGCTCAGGTGCGACTGCCCGGGTTGAAACCAAGTCTGAACGACGCGGTTGAGCTATGTTACCCATAACACTTCATGGTGACGGTCGTGTTTCTGTACGGAAAAAGAACGACCATCGCTTTTTGAAAGAGAAATAATAGTAGAAATGATTCCGTGTATGTTTCTATTTAAAGAAAAAGAACATGATCACCTCTATTTGAATGAGAAAGACCAGCAGAAATGATGGAGTTTGGAAAGAAACAGAAAACACTCGCAATCTCCCATAGTGTTTGGAGTAAGAGCTCAGGTGCGACTGCCCGGGTTGAAACCAAGTCTGAACGACGCGGTTGAGCTATGTTACCCATAACACTTCATGGTGACGGTCGTGTTTCTGTACGAAAAAAAAAACGACCACTGCTTTTTGAATGAGAAAGACCACCAGAAATGATTCCGTGTATGTTTCTATTTAAAGAAAAAGAATATGATCACCTCTATTTGAATGAGAAAGACCAGCAGAAATGATGGAGTTTGGAAAGAAACAGAAAACACTCGCAATCTCCCATAGTGTTTGGAGTAAGAGCTCAGGTGCGACTGCCCGGGTTGAAACCAAGTCTGAACGACGCGGTTGAGCTATGTTACCCATAACACTTCATGGTGACGGTCGTGTTTCTGTACGAAAAAAAAAACGACCACTGCTTTTTGAATGAGAAAGACCACCAGAAATGATTCCGTGTATGTTTCTATTTAAAGAAAAAGAACATGACCACCTCTATTTGAATGAGAAAGACTAGCAGAAATGATGGAGTTTGGAAAGAAAAAGAAAACACTCGCAGTCTCCCATAGTGTTTGGAGTAAGAGCTCAGGTGCGACTGCCCGGGTTGAAACCAAGTCTGAACGACGCGGTTGAGCTATGTTACCCATAACACTTCATGGTGACGGTCGTGTTTCTGTACGGAAAAAAAAACGACCACTGCTTTTTGAATGAGAAAGACCACCAGAAATGATTCCGTGTATGTTTCTATTTAAAGAAAAAGAACATGATCACCTCTATTTGATAAGAAAGACCAGTAGAAATGATGGAGTTTGGAAAGAAACAGAAAACACTCGCAGTCTCCCATAGTGTTTGGAGTAAGAGCTCAGGTGCGACTGCCCGGGTTGAAACCAAGTCTGAACGACGCGGTTGAGCTATGTTACCCATAACACTTCATGGTGACGGTCGCGTTTCTGTACGAAAAAAGAACGACCATCGCTTTTTGAAAGAGAAATGCTAGTAGAAATGATTCCGTGTATGTTTCTATTTAAAGAAAATGAACGACCACTTCTAATTGACTGAGAAAGACCAGCAGAAATGATGGAGTTTGGAAAGAAACAGAAAACACTCGCAGTCTCCCATAGTGTTTGGAGTAAGAGCTCAGGTGCGACTGCCCGGGTTGAAACCAAGTCTGAACGACGCGGTTGAGCTATGTTACCCATAACACTTCATGGCGACGGTCGTGTTCCTGTACGAAAAAAAAACAACGACCCACGCTATCTGAAGGAGAAATAATATTAAAATGATTCCGTATATGTTCCTGTTCAGAAAAAAAAAGAACTACCACCTCTATTTGATAAGAAAGACCAGTAGAAATGATGGAGTTTGGAAAGAAACAGAAAACACTCGCAGTCTCCCATAGTGTTTGGAGTAAGAGCTCAGGTGCGACTGCCCGGGTTGAAACCAAGTCTGAACGACGCGGTTGAGCTATGTTACCCATAACACTTCATGGTGACGGTCGTGTTCCTGTACGAAAAAAAAAAACGACCAACGCTATCTGAAGGAGAAATACTATTAAAATGATTCCGTATATGTTTCTGTTCAAAAAAAAAAAAGAACTACCACCTCTATTTGATAAGAAAGACCAGTAGAAATGATGGAGTTTGGAAAGAAACAGAAAACACTCGCAGTCTCCCATAGTGTTTGGAGTAAGAGCTCAGGTGCGACTGCCCGGGTTGAAACCAAGTCTGAACGACGCGGTTGAGCTATGTTACCCATAACACTTCATGGTGACGGTCGCGTTTCTGTACGAAAAAAGAACGACCATCGCTTTTTGAAGGAGAAATAATATTAAAATGATTCCGTATATGTTCCTGTTCAGAAAAAAAAAGAACTACCACCTCTATTTGAATGAGAAAGACCAGCAGAAATGATGGAGTTTCGAAAAAAACAGAAAACACTCGCAGTCTCCCATAGTGTTTGGAGTAAGAGCTCAGGTGCGACTGCCCGGGTTGAAACCAAGTCTGAACGACGCGGTTGAGCTATGTTACCCATAACACTTCATGGTGACGGTCGTGTTTCTGTACGAAAAAAGAACGACCATCGCTTTTTGAAAGAGAAAGACCACCAGAAATGATTCCGTGTATGTTTCTATTTAAAGAAAAAGAATATGATCACCTCTATTTGAATGAGAAAGATCAGCAGAAATGATGGAGTTTGGAAAGAAAAAGAAAACACTCGCAGTCTCCCATAGTGTTTGGAGTAAGAGCTCAGGTGCGACTGCCCGGGTTGAAACCAAGTCTGAACGACGCGGTTGAGCTATGTTACCCATAACACTTCATGGTGACGGTCGTGTTTCTGTACGAAAAAAAAAACGACCACTGCTTTTTGAATGAGAAAGACCACCAGAAATGATTCCGTGTATGTTTCTATTTAAAGAAAAAGAACATGACCACCTCTATTTGAATGAGAAAGACCAGCAGAAATGATGGAGTTTGGAAAGAAAAAGAAAACACTCGCAGTCTCCCATAGTGTTTGGAGTAAGAGCTCAGGTGCGACTGCCCGGGTTGAAACCAAGTCTGAACGACGCGGTTGAGCTATGTTACCCATAACACTTCATGGTGACGGTCGTGTTTCTGTACGAAAAAAGAACGACCATCGCTTTTTGAAAGAGAAAGACCACCAGAAATGATTCCGTGTATGTTTCTATTTAAAGAAAAAGAATATGATCACCTCTATTTGAATGAGAAAGATCAGCAGAAATGATGGAGTTTGGAAAGAAAAAGAAAACACTCGCAGTCTCCCATAGTGTTTGGAATAAGAGCTCAGGTGCGACTGCCCGGGTTGAAACCAAGTCTGAACGACGCGGTTGAGCTATGTTACCCATAACACTTCATGGTGACGGTCGTGTTTCTGTACGAAAAAAAAAAACGACCACTGCTTTTTGAATGAGAAAGACCACCAGAAATGATTCCGTGTATGTTTCTATTTAAAGAAAAAGAACATGACCACCTCTATTTGAATGAGAAAGACCAGCAGAAATGATGGAGTTTGGAAAGAAAAAGAAAACACTCGCAGTCTCCCATAGTGTTTGGAGTAAGAGCTCAGGTGCGACTGCCCGGGTTGAAACCAAGTCTGAACGACGCGGTTGAGCTATGTTACCCATAACACTTCATGGTGACGGTCGAGTTTCTGTACGAAAAAAAAAAGGACCAACGCTATTTGAAAGAGAACTACTATTAAAAATGATTCCGTATATGTTTCTGTTAAAAAAAAGAACTACCACCTCTATTTTAATGAGAAAGAACAGTAGAAATGATTCCGTGTACGTTTCTATTCAGAGAGAAAGAACGACCACTTCTATATGAATGAGAAAGACCAACAAAAATGATGGAGTTTGGAAAGAAATACTAGTAGAGAGAAAGAGAAATACTAATAGAAATGATTCCGTATATGTTTCTGTTAAAAAAAAAGAACTACCACCTCTATTTGATAAGAAAGACCAGCAGAAATGATGGAGTTTCGAAAAAAACAGAAAACACTCGCAGTCTCCCATAGTGTTTGGAGTAAGAGCTCAGGTGCGACTGCCCGGGTTGAAACCAAGTCTGAACGACGCGGTTGAGCTATGTTACCCATAACACTTCATGGTGACGGTCGTGTTTCTGTACGGAAAAAGAACGACCATCGCTTTTTGAAAGAGAAATAATAGTAGAAATGATTCCGTGTATGTTTCTATTTAAAGAAAAAGAACATGATCACCTCTATTTGAATGAGAAAGACCAGCAGAAATGATGGAGTTTGGAAAGAAACAGAAAACACTCGCAGTCTCCCATAGTGTTTGGAGTAAGAGCTCAGGTGCGACTGCCCGGGTTGAAACCAAGTCTGAACGACGCGGTTGAGCTATGTTACCCATAACACTTCATGGTGACGGTCGTGTTCCTGTACGAAAAAAAAAACGACCAACGCTATCTGAAGGAGAAATACTATTAAAATGATTCCGTATATGTTTCTGTTCAAAAAAAAAAAGAACTACCACCTCTATTTGATAAGAAAGACCAGTAGAAATGATGGAGTTTGGAAAGAAACAGAAAACACTCGCAGTCTCCCATAGTGTTTGGAGTAAGAGCTCAGGTGCGACTGCCCGGGTTGAAACCAAGTCTGAACGACGCGGTTGAGCTATGTTACCCATAACACTTCATGGTGACGGTCGTGTTCCTGTACGAAAAAAAAAAACGACCAACGCTATCTGAAGGAGAAATACTATTAAAATGATTCCGTATATGTTTCTGTTCAAAAAAAAAAAAGAACTACCACCTCTATTTGATAAGAAAGACCAGTAGAAATGATGGAGTTTGGAAAGAAACAGAAAACACTCGCAGTCTCCCATAGTGTTTGGAGTAAGAGCTCAGGTGCGACTGCCCGGGTTGAAACCAAGTCTGAACGACGCGGTTGAGCTATGTTACCCATAACACTTCATGGTGACGGTCGCGTTTCTGTACGAAAAAAGAACGACCATCGCTTTTTGAAAGAGAAATGCTAGTAGAAATGATTCCGTGTATGTTTCTATTTAAAGAAAATGAACGACCACTTCTAATTGACTGAGAAAGACCAGCAGAAATGATGGAGTTTGGAAAGAAACAGAAAACACTCGCAGTCTCCCATAGTGTTTGGAGTAAGAGCTCAGGTGCGACTGCCCGGGTTGAAACCAAGTCTGAACGACGCGGTTGAGCTATGTTACCCATAACACTTCATGGCGACGGTCGTGTTCCTGTACGAAAAAAAAACAACGACCCACGCTATCTGAAGGAGAAATAATATTAAAATGATTCCGTATATGTTCCTGTTCAGAAAAAAAAAGAACTACCACCTCTATTTGATAAGAAAGACCAGTAGAAATGATGGAGTTTGGAAAGAAACAGAAAACACTCGCAGTCTCCCATAGTGTTTGGAGTAAGAGCTCAGGTGCGACTGCCCGGGTTGAAACCAAGTCTGAACGACGCGGTTGAGCTATGTTACCCATAACACTTCATGGTGACGGTCGTGTTCCTGTACGAAAAAAAAAAACGACCAACGCTATCTGAAGGAGAAATACTATTAAAATGATTCCGTATATGTTTCTGTTCAAAAAAAAAAAAGAACTACCACCTCTATTTGATAAGAAAGACCAGTAGAAATGATGGAGTTTGGAAAGAAACAGAAAACACTCGCAGTCTCCCATAGTGTTTGGAGTAAGAGCTCAGGTGCGACTGCCCGGGTTGAAACCAAGTCTGAACGACGCGGTTGAGCTATGTTACCCATAACACTTCATGGTGACGGTCGCGTTTCTGTACGAAAAAAGAACGACCATCGCTTTTTGAAGGAGAAATAATATTAAAATGATTCCGTATATGTTCCTGTTCAGAAAAAAAAAGAACTACCACCTCTATTTGATAAGAAAGACCAGTAGAAATGATGGAGTTTGGAAAGAAACAGAAAACACTCGCAGTCTCCCATAGTGTTTGGAGTAAGAGCTCAGGTGCGACTGCCCGGGTTGAAACCAAGTCTGAACGACGCGGTTGAGCTATGTTACCCATAACACTTCATGGTGACGGTCGTGTTCCTTTACGAAAAAAAAAACGACCAACGCTATCTGAAGGAGAAATACTATTAAAATGATTCCGTATATGTTTCTGTTCAAAAAAAAAAGAACTACCACCTCTATTTGATAAGAAAGACCAGTAGAAATGATGGAGTTTGGAAAGAAACAGAAAACACTCGCAGTCTCCCATAGTGTTTGGAGTAAGAGCTCAGGTGCGACTGCCCGGGTTGAAACCAAGTCTGAACGACGCGGTTGAGCTATGTTACCCATAACACTTCATGGTGACGGTCGAGTTTCTGTACGAAAAAAAACGGCCAACGCTATTTGAAAGAGAACTACTATTAAAAATGATTCCGTATATGTTTCTGTTAAAAAAAAAAGAACTACCACCTCTATTTTAATGAGAAAGAACAGTAGAAATGATTCCGTGTACGTTTCTATTCAGAGAGAAAGAACGACCACTTCTATATGAATGAGAAAGACCAGCAAAAATGATGGAGTTTGGAAAGAAATACTAGTAGAGAGAAAGAGAAATACTAATAGAAATGATTCCGTATATGTTTCTGTTAAAAAAAAAAGAACTACCACTTCTATTTGATAAGAAAGACCAGTAGAAATGATGGAGTTTGGAAAGAAACAGAAAACACTCGCAGTCTCCCATAGTGTTTGGGAGTAAGAGCTCAGGTGCGACTGCCCGGGTTGAAACCAAGTCTGAACGACGCGGTTGAGCTATGTTACCCTTAACACTTCATGGTGACGGTCGTGTTCCTGTACGAAAAAAGAACGACCACCGTTTTTTGAAAGAGAAATACCATCTCTATTTGAATGAGGAGGACCAGTAGAAAAGATTCCGTATTGATTTCTTCTCAAAAAAAGAACGACCACCTCTACTAGTAGAAATTAAATAAAAGAACAACCACCTCTTATTCAAATAGACTTGAGAAATCCAAAATACTTACACATGTGGCAGGTATCTCTCTTTGATCACTGACGAGAGTCCTGAAAAAAACCTCGCGTGAGTTCTTCAATCGCCAATATAAAAGTTTAAACTAATCTATTTAAATTTACTAAACCACACAAATGTAAGCATACCAAGAACTCATGTTACGTTATTCTTTCAAATTAAATAAAATTTCAGAAGAAGAAGATAAGAAAGGAAATAACAATGAATCCAATAATTGTCGTGGAATAAAGCTAATTAGTTCATAGCTCAAAATAAACGAATAAATCATAAGTATATGACAACTAAACCGTCAAGGAGAAATTATATTTAAATATAAAAGTATGGAATGAAATATCAATAAGCAGAAGTTGAAATGAAAGTTGAAGCAAAAACAAATTTGAATATAATTAGGAAAAACGATGAGAAAAATGAGATAACAAATAATATACAATAAAATAGAAGAAAGGAAGCCAAATTATTAGTGAGAAAATTGATGAAATCATAGATATAATAGAAGAAAGGAATGAAAACTTAAGCAAGACAATAGGTGAGAAAATATGTCAAGATGGAAATAAATTTATTAATACAAAAAAAGAGAAATTGAAAAAAAAACAAACTGATAAATAAAAAGGAGAGAGAGAAAATCACTGATAATAATAAATGAGATATGAGGAATGGAATTTATCACAGACTTTAGAAATGAAAGGAGATTTCATACTAGTTAACAAGGTATGTTGTGAGATGGAAAATATAAAACAAAATAATTAAAACAAATAATATAGAAAAAAAAACAACAAGAACATGAATAGAAATT
Source organism: Diorhabda carinulata (assembly GCF_026250575.1). Lineage (NCBI taxonomy): Eukaryota > Metazoa > Arthropoda > Insecta > Coleoptera > Chrysomelidae > Diorhabda > Diorhabda carinulata. The sequence goes on from NC_079464.1 coordinate 22,373,161, forward strand.
TGAACCAGAAAATTCAACGCATATATAATGAAATAGATAAATTAAATAATAGATAAGAATATGAAAACAAAGGAGAAAGATAATTAGTAAGAAAATTGATGAGAGTATCAAGAATATAAATGAAGATATTGACAAAGAGATAGAAGATAAACGTGATAATTTAAACAAGTCAATTTTAGAAAATATAAGTAAAAAAATATTAAAATAAAAACAAATAAAACTGGAAAAAATTAGTTTGAACTTAAAGGAAATAGAGAAAATTAAAGAATATAAATGGAAAGGAAATCAAAGTGCAGTTACAAAGCAAATTAAATGTGAACAACTGCTAATCAGAGCGTAAGTTTTACTTCTAATTTAAAAAATACTTAAATTGTCTAAAAATAAAATTTCAATTGAATTTAAAACGTATAATTTTCGTTAATAAAAAATGGAAAGCTTAAAGACTCACCTTTTTCCTGAAGATAATCCTTTAATCCAACTAACAACACAAAATATTTTCAATGAAATTATAAACCTGGTTCACCCGTGTCCTTAACAAATCAATCGACACAACCGACCTCGACCGTATCTCGAGAGAAACTGAGATTTGTATATCCAATACACACCGATAGATGTGCGCCACCGTAATGACTAATTTTAAAATTACCTGTAATACCGGTTTATCTATGAATCAATATTAGTCATCAACTAGAAATTTATTTGTTGTACTAAAAACCGGTATTACTGTCATCTTTAACGTGTTACTAACGTAAATTCTATTTGATTTTCGTTTCAAATTTGGCGAAAATAATGTTTTCAAACTTTGAAAAAGGCTGTTTAAAATTTTTTTGAAAATTTTTTCAAAATATATTTACTTATTTATGTTTGGGTAGACTTTTCTTTGTTATGAACTAGAAGTTTACGTGGATACTGTAAGATGCAACTGTAAAATATAATCAAAACTTTGGAAATAAATAAGTAACGGGCCTATTTTCTTAGCTGATATTTTTCACGGTTTCAACATAAACTGAACATAAATAAACAAGTTTTAAGTTTACCAAATATGAGGAAAATTATTTGTTTTATTGCCTACTTTAAGTAATTCTGCTAAATTACTATTTAATGTCTGGCTGAATGTCCAAAGATTTGCCACTTTAAATACCTCTTGTTCTATTTCTTGCTCCCACCAGTCGATTTTGAGAAAGTACTTATCAAGCTAGTAACAATACTGAGACCACTTTTAAACTGATAGAATGTTTTTGAAATTTGATTTTATTAATTGTTTATAATTAAGGAAAATTGTTCATATATATATATATATACTTGTATATAATTTATCATCATTTTTCACACCTTGCGGTTGTCATAGCTGGAAACTGTTGTTGGTAGACGCAGCTAATTTTTCGGTGGCAGCAAAATCATTTTTTGGTTTTATTCAAAAGATTTTTTCGCTATTTTCAAGTTCTAACAAACGCTGGAAAATAATCAAAGACAAATTCAAAATATGACTATGAATCCTTTATCGGACACAAGGTGGGAAAGCAGAATCCAGGCGGTGAAGACTGTATTATTGCAATTTGATTATGGCAATCTGTACAAGTCCATTTAAGCATTACTATTGAACATTTGCGTACATTTTGTAACTGGATCAAAGCATACCGACAAACTGGATTCAAAAAATGCATGTCTGACGTTCGTCAGTTTGTTGAGAAAAGCAGTAGAGTAGCTAAAAAGAAAATGATGTTTGATAATGAAGGCAGCGATCAATCTATAGAGACTGTTAAAAGCCGGTATGAAACAGAGTTTTTTAGCACCATGATTGATTATGTGATAAGTAACATGATATCAAGATTTATGTCTTTAAATCAACATTTTGAAAATTCCAAGAGGAGATACTGAAAAACTGTCAGGATTTACACACAGTCCTGCAAGTAGGTGAGAGCAGTGACTTCCAACCTTATGAGTTGTATGATCCCAAATTCACCCAACACTATTAAAGACGTGAAACATCTGCTCCAATATATCAAAGAGAACGATTTGAAAAAAATTTACCCAAATATTAACATTGTCATTAGAATTTTGTTAACAATAGCTTTAAGTACTGCTTCCGCTGGAAGGAGCTATTTAAAATTAATACTAATTAAAAATCATTTATCGTCACATTCCTTTTTCTATAATATTCAATATTAGAATTATTTGAAGCGAAATTGGTCTGCACGTGCTTCATAACTAGAAATAACATTATGACTTTGTATACGATTAGATCGTCATCATCGTCTTCCTTTTTTCATAATATTGAAATTTAAAATGTAGAACCATTTGAAAAAAATTAGCTAACCTAACCTAACCTAGAGCTTATACACGTAAAAACATACACACTTATTTCTTTTTTTGCATAACCCCCGTAGACGCTACCGTCATTCTTTGCAAACCATCTAGACACTTCTTCTACCTCTTGTAAACCCTCTGGAAACTTCTTCACATCGGTAGCCCCCCAACGGCCATCCGCCTGTTTGTTTGCTATCCCTCCGGAATACTTTGAAAAATTTCCAGGACATCGTGTCGACGACCGACTATCAACGACTTAGCCTTCTCCAGAGAGTTCAATTCATTTCTTTGACTACAACGTTGAATTTTCTTAGGTAGGTGGACCAAATCCTAATTCGACCTTCTTTGTTTCGCACACCACGTCTATTATTTACCCTGAAACGAGCCCCTGAGCCGCCTATCATTTTTCAGTTTCCACATATACAAGTTTTGACAGGCGCCGTCAGATGGTATGCGGCTGCGTACCCGTCACATGAGTGTTATTGCCGACTTCTAGTTTCAATTGGATTAAATTCTTAGCATTATGCCACTTTCGCTAGGAACCTTGCAACAAAGGATTTTTTACTTTCTCCAACAAGCTTTGAATAAATTTTCTTTCATAATGCGATAAATATCATTAATAAAACACTTATTAAAAAGCTTAGCTCCATTGAAAATGCAAAATTTTTCAAAAATCGTAAAATATTGACGCTAATTAGAAAATTGATTCAATTGCTCAATCGGATTTCAAAAAAATGGTAGTAACAAAATCTAAAATTGTTTTTTCAACAAACATTGAACAAAAATTTTTTTCTAAAATTCGTTTCGTTTAGCAAATCTTTTGAACGTTGATTGCCCCATCCCTATTAAAAACTGTTATTTTCGTTGGTAAATATGATAGTTAAAAATGTTGTAAGAAATATTTCAAGAATAGATGTTCAAGTTCAAAGTGTTACTTTGTTACTGTGAAACTTAGGAAAATAACATCATTAGTTAAGCTAGCATGGTAAGCTTCCATTTTTTTTCCTTCAAGCTACAATTATAATGTAGTAAATAATCGGTTTTCAAAGGATGGTTGGGTAATGGAAAAATCAGATTAAATTTTTTTTTTATATTACAAACAAAATTTAAACATGAAAATATGGCATTATTTAGAAAAAATAGAAAAGAGAAGTTGAAGGAAGTTATTTTTTGCCTCGTCCTTTTCCGCCCCTTGACCCCTTACCTGTTGGTTTAGTTATATTTTTAATACCAAATATTGAAAATTGACTGTCATCACTATCATCGTCAATATTGTTATCACTTTCTTCATTATTATTTTTTTTAGTAGAAGCTGATCCTCTTCCTCTTCTTGCTCTCGTGTAGCCTCTACCTCTCCCAGCTGTTTTTTTGGTTTTATTTATTCTGTCGTCGCTATCTGATAAAACTTCATCATCATTTTCATTATCATCAATGAGATTCTTTTTTTGTCTCTTTGGATTTTCACAAACGTTTTCAACAAAACCACGAGAATGTTCTTCCATATTCTGTTTCAAGGTATCTATACAGATTTCAGTGTTCTCAATTTCAGGCATGTCTTTTTCCAAGTCTTTGAGCATTTTTTTGATAAAATTATCAGTTACATCTGATATGGCATTAGCATCATTAGAGTCGACACTCTTCTTTACTGCTTCATTTAAAATATTTAAAGGAAATAATTTCAAAGTATTTTTACCACTTAAATATTCGGATACTAAATCTTCTACCCTATCTGCTAATAAGGGACCCTGTGATTGTTCATCTTCTGGATCATCTGTATTTTGTCCTTTGTTTTTTCTCATATATTCTTTAATCAATTGGAATTTTACCATATTATCTGAATTTGCTACTTTATCTACATAAAATTGGCCAAATCTTATGGTATTAAATACGTTTTTATCACTTTTATATTTTATAATTAAACGGATAAGAGGTTTTTCACTAACCACAGCTGTACGACCTAAGCCTTTAGCTTCACTTATCATCATATCAACTTTCTTGCCAACTATTTCCATCATGCTGTTACTGGAAGAAGGAGGATCAAAATCCATTTGCAAATCATCTTTAATAGTCATTTCACCATATACAAATGGTCTAACAGTCTTCAGTTCAATTGGAATAATCTGAAAATTAGTAATTGTTTAGATTTGTTGATATTCAGTAATGAAGACAAAATTTTTTTATTATAATATTGTTAAATGGTGAACAAAAATTGTATCCTATCTCTAGTTAATTTGTCAGTGTTTCATATCTGTACAGATTGAAAGTATTGTTTGAATTGGAAAGACGAAATTTTAATGAGTAAATTGGTTGAGGATCAAAAATTTTATTTCCAGCCAAAGGATGTCTAACGATAATCTGACGATCATTCTTCAACGCATTAACGCTGGTGTGTACTTCGGGTGATTCACTGATATTTTATGTTGCTTGATATTTTTCTAGCTAAGTTGATATATCGCATTATAGTTCACCCAATATCTATCTCATATATCTCTCAGATATCTCATTTTATAAATTTATTATTTTTATTAAAACTTTTGAAAATATGTATATCTTATGCGAGAAAGTATTCGTTAAAAAATTATAAAACATAAATAGATGAGTAAAATATACCTACCCGTAAGGGCGTGTGGTTTAAACAGGGTACCACACGTGCACTGAGCCCTTTTTGTACCTCATTCGTTTTTTTATCTGGAAAACGAAATTTCAAAGCAAAAACCATGAAAAAATTCTTTGCAAATAAAACAAAAGAAAGAAAATATTTCAATTTCAAAATATCTATAAATAATCAGGGTACTCAGAATCGTCTGAACTAGAGTCATCATCATTTGATTGAATTATGATGTGTTGTAAAGAATAACACATACTCATCTTATTCTTTGATACAATGTTCAACACAGTTTTACCAAAGTTCTTGACGGTCAACTGGTAGAACTTTCTTTACGAGTTCTACAACCTCTTTACTCAGTTCTGGAGACTGATTACATTTTCGTAATTCTGATTTTACGTTTGCCCATATTAACTCTATAGGGTTAAATATGGAATAGTAAGGAGGTAGTCTGAAAAGAGTATGACCCTGTTCTTTGCACAGCTTGTCAAAATAATAAATTTTCTCCAACTTTCGACCTTTAATAACAGTGAGCAATTCTTTGTTTGTTGGGGCTTTTTTACGATCGGTGACAGGAATAGGAATATTTTTTCCGGGCATAAATGCTGAGATTTGAGCTACTATTATTTGGTACCTTAAGAAGTTGCCGCGAGTGGTAGGATGCATTGTTCATAACGATTACTGACTGTGGTGGAATGTTAGGTAAAAGCTGTTCATTACATCACTTTGCAAATAATTATGCTGTCATATCTTAATGATAATCAGCTGCACAGTTTTTAATTTTTTAAAAAGATATTAATAAAGTATCAGACACGAAACCGTCTTAGCTTCTAGCATTGACTATTATAATGCGTTTCCCTTTAGTACATGACCCATTCAAACAGCAATTTTGATTGTCAACCCAAGCGAAATTTACTACATCGTTTGTTAGATGTTTACCGAATTCTATACGGGGAGTAGACATTTTTTTTATTTCTTAATTTGGTATGAGTGCCGTGTGTATTTATGAAATATTGATTGTTCCTCGCATAGCTATTTTCTGCAATTGATATTGGAAGAAATAAAAGAATATTTTTGGCAATTAGGATAGTGACGCATCGAAAATTTGCTTCCATAAGAATAAAATAGAATAATACGAAAATATATTGAAAAATTCTTAGCATACTATAAAGCCAAACAAAATTTAAATGTCAAAATATTTTATTACTCAACATATTCTCATCTTAATTGGATACATTTATTACAGCGAACCTCTAGACCTCTAGATCTTTCAAAAAAAAATGTTTCTTTTTGCTCTGCAAATCAGACCTCCAGAGCTTTTATTACCTCTTCGTTGGAAGAAAATTTACTTTTTCATCTTTTTTTCAGTTAAGGAAAGATATGATAGTCGAACGAAGCCAAATCTGGTGAATTAGGGGGGTGTTCTAGTATTGCAAACTCTGAATGACGAATTTTTTGCATGGCAACATGAGATTTTTTTCCTGTAGAGTGATCAATAATGTTGAATAGTAAACTCCAGTTATTATTCTACCTTTATCCAAAAAATCAATCATGATTACAGTACTTCACAGATATACTGCATATCCTGGAAAATATTGAAGCAACTGACTCAAAAACTGGTAGAGATACACACGGATTGATCACATGTATTTCCAAAGTTGAGTTTTTTGAATTGAATGTTAAAGAGCACTTTTGTGAACATCCTTTCAAAGTAGGTGAGTATGCTGAAGCACTTGATTCTAATAAAACACACAGCTTTGAGTAGCCAACAGTTCAGCACTAAATAAATATTCCACCTAAAATAAGAGATGTTTATCCTCAACTAACAACTCAGTTTGTAAAGACCACATAAAAGAAGCATGTTTTGTGAGTTTAATGAGAGATTGACATATTTTCAAAAATGAAGTATGATCAGACCAAATTGATAGACAACCTAACCTAACCTAACCAAATTTAGTTTTTCAATTCAAATCTGAAAACCTTTACAACCAGAATGTGTTCCCTAATTTATTCAACCTTCTGCAACTGTTTTTGACTATACCTGTGTCTACTGCAACAGCAGAACGATGAAAAATTCTAGGTTCTAACAACATTTATCACATTTAACTATACTAGCATTGAAAATGATGCCTTTAAAACATTAACTTAGAATTATCACTTTGAGAACACATGCATCATGCAAAATTAGATTACTGGCTACTGTCTATGATTTTTATTTATATTTCCTTTGTTTATTTTATTTATACTTTTTATACCTGTTCATTTGTTTTGTTAATTAAACAACCTATGACAATTACAATTGTTAGTTCTCCTCACATTCTCTAGTACAATCAAATATAACAGAAAAAAATCTCTCACAATGCCATTTTTAGTTTTAGATATTACTTTGCCCTCCATCCCCCTATAATTTTTAACCTTTAATCGCCGCCACTGAAAACTATAATTATTAAAATAAGACAGAGGAAGTAAAAAGCAAAGAAATATACATTGAATTAGAACAAATTATGAAATATTTGCATAAAAGCATATTCTACTTACTTTGAAGTCACTTTTATTAATTTTCAATAGACCCACTTTTTTGGGAACCGACTCTCCTTCTATTAATGATGTTGCCACTGAACTTCCAGGTTGGGAGATAAAGACATCATTATTTTTTCTCTCTGGATTTATTCTACAATCATGTTCATGTCCCCAGATTACCAGATCCAAGAAACTGGGAAGGCAATTATCTGGAATAAAGTTTTTAGTTCCCCTGGTGGCTCTATTTTGATGCCATACTAGAAGATGAAACCATTCCTCCTTATTTTGTGGATGGAACATTTTCACTTTATCATCCAAAAATAGTCTACCCAGTCGTTCATCTCTGATGTGAGATAAGCCGTACAGTGCTAACTTTGAATTAGATTTTTTCAACAAAATTGGAGATATGTGGACCTTATCAAAACTATTCCATCTACCAAAATAGTTAACAAGTCCAGATGTTGAGAGTAAATCAATTGCAGAAATGTGCTTTTTCCCTAAAAATATATACAATATATACTCTACAATTCAAAACGTCATTTACAAAATGACAATGTTATATCAAGTCTTGTTAAATACATAAACATACCTGTTGGATCGTCGTGATTGCCATGTATTGAAAATATTGGTATAGATATATTTAAGTTGGGATCTTCGTAATTAACGACAGGATTTACACATTGAGTAAAATTTTGACTGGGATCTGACAAGAATTCAATGGCTACTGGTTTATCTCCCAGGCAATATTGTTTAATAAGTTGTATGCATTTATTAATGCAATAAGGAGAAGGTTGTGTGTAATGGAATAGATCTCCCCCTAACAGAATAAAATCTACTTGTTCTCTAACGGCAATTTGAAGAATTTCTTCAAAGGTATCAAATGTATCAGAACCTCTAATAGGATCATCTTCAGCATAACCTAAATGGATATCTGTAGCTACAAGTATATTAAACGTATCATCTTCACTACGAACTGTGCTTTGACTAGCACTTTCTTGGCTTGACATATCCAGCTGATATTAATTTACGTTCTATTCAAAATTCACCATTAAAAAATAAAATTCCCACTAATAAAATGTTGAGAAATATTTTTACAGTTTAAAGAAATGTCAGAGCGCGAAAATAAGAACTTCTTCTCTTTTTAAAATGTATACTAACCATAGAAAAAATAATACTTATTCTAAGGTGAGCCTTATTCCTTATAAAAATTTTTATGGTTCTTTGTATACAATTAATTCACTAGGATGGTGCTGACATTGATATAAGTATTCATATATTGGCTATATTCCGTAGTTGTTTGTTATAGATAAAAATAAGAAATTAAAGTGAGTCACATTGATAATACAGACATTTAACGAACTGTCAAAATGAACTGATGCCCATTTAAAAATGGTCGCCGTGGGACAAGGAAATGATTTGTGGTCTCTATTTCGACTATGCAGTGTGGTGCTTAGTGTAGTTAGGCATTAAATAGAGTCTTGAAAACGAGTTTTAACTTAAGTGGTCACAGCTGCTTCCATTACTCGTTGAAATGATTAAAATATAATGATTGTAGGTCTCTTTTGTTTTAAAATTGGCTTTTAATAATTTTTGAAATATTGATAAAAAATTGACATTTCAACTAATTTTAAGTCTTTATAAAAATATGATAAAATTGACATTGACAATTAGCGTATTTATATTAATCAATAGATCACCTACATCATGAAGATCAAAATAAAAATATAATCAAAATAGAAATTTGTTCTAATAAGAAAAATTAATTTTTTCCTCACTCTTCACATCTCAAAATATGTAACAGTACTTAATTAATTAAATTATTTGTAGTTTTATTGAAATTTACAAAATAGAGATATTGATTTTATTTAAATTATTAAATACCTATATTATTGAAAAAAACTAATTTTAAAATAGAAGAGACCTAAAATCAAAAACATTTCTTGTCGATGTCGAAATTCACTTGAAATTTTGTTACCTAAATACATCTAATATTGAAAAAGTTATGTTCATTACTACTTGGTCCAAACCGTGTAACTAGCGCCCTCTATGAGAGCCAGACATAAAAACATGGCGCTTTTTTCGTTATTCTTCGAACAAAAATTTTCTGTTTCCAGATGGACACTTCTCAGCTTTCTAACCATTAAAGACTGTTCTTCTTTCGTTTACACTCTATTTTCTGCTAGAATCAAGATATAACCTTTGGAGCAGTTGAAAAATTTGATATATTTAGATGGTATAAATTAAAATTTACTCCTTGATTTCATAAAAAGCTTCCGTGTTTCTGCCAAGAGTACGGTTTTTTCTTATTTTCCAAAGTGGAGAAAATCAGTTTTTATTTTATTTATTAATGACTATCCAATTTCATAATTATAAACACAAACCACTAATAATAACAGCGAACAGCGTTTTAGCTTCACGTTTCATCTTGATTTCCTTGGTTACCATGGAAACCATTCAAATCCTTCATTATCAGAAATTTATCATATACTAGCGGACCCGACAGTTCCACGTCTTAAATGTAAACTGAAAATTAGCTGTAACAATTAGACAGTTTTGATGAAAATTTCTATCAAAAACTTATTACAATACCTAAAGTCATTCATATACGAGTATATCTATCAAATTCAACCAATCGATAGCGTGTGAGTATGTGTATTAGTATGCTTTCAGAGGTGTTGAATGTAGAAGCTGTGTATACATATACATCATTATGTGCCGCAAATATTTTAACAATCGTGGAAAAACCGATATCTGTCGGATAGAGTGCGTTGTGTGTGACAAAAATCTTTGCGTAGGAAATGTGAAACATAAATCATGTGCCTCACCAAAAATTTTGCTGAATACTACGCAACACAAAATGTTGAAATGTGGACCAGGCTTTAGGTAACAAAAAATATAACCTCGAAATGGGAAAGTTTTCCCTATTTAGTATTTATTGAGTAATCATTACTTCTTAGTTCTTACTGACTTAATTCTTACAATTTTTTCATAGACAAATTGAACGTTGTGATGACATTTTATCTGAAGCCACCCAGGGGAAATTTAAATCTATACATTTTGGAAGATTGTATAAAAGAAAGACTGTTATGTTACAATTACTTGAAAAATGGAAGCGTTGACTTAACTAACTTTCAATATTTAGTGGAAGATAGTTCCTTGGACCGAACAGGTCATTTTATATTGAGACTAATGGCCTGCTGCAATCACACCTTTGAATATGATTTTGTACAAAAAGAATTGAAGTTATTAGAAGTAAGATTAATTTCGTATGATATGGGAGATGTAAAAATTTTCCTAAAGCGAATATTAAAACATACACGAGAAATAATAAGTGATAACACGAACAAAGACTTGTTTGAAATTTTTTTTGTTTTTTTAAAGGTGATATGTCTAATGCTATCTAATGTTTTCTTAAAACACATATTTACAATTGGACGAAATGGTTGTTTTATTGGTTGTAACTTGTTTGTAATAGAAGGTCCGTAGTCAGAAATTTCAAATTTTTTAAATTTACTTAAATTTTGATCTCATTCCAGTACCATATTATTTTTGTTTATCAATGACAGCAAATAGAGTGGTCATAATAAAAAATGGTTTGGCACAAGTGCCTTGCACTTTATGGAAAGATTTGTTACTGGGTTTATACTTCACCTACCTCAAGAAAGTTATGAAATGTTTGAAATATTCAGGATACATAACTTGTACTTTAGAAGATTCAAGAATACAGAATATTTTCCAATTAGTCAAGAATTACACTTCAGGAAAGAATGTGAGGACAATGGAAAATGAATCATCATTTATTAACTTTAACAATATTTCAAATGAATCAAAGTTTTTTCCACTTTGTATGCAGAATTTGTTTAAGGTGTTGGAAAGAACAAATCGTTTGTGTTATAATGATAGGTGAGTACCTACTGAATTCAGATAGGGTATTTGTTTAAAATGAAATATATACATATTTATTACATACAAACGTCTCTATACATGGAGAACCCCACCAGACTGTCCTGAACACATAATTAGAAACCAAATAGAGTACATATTGATCAATAAACAGATTAGAACATTAGTAACAAGAAGGCATACACATTCTGGAGTCAACGTACCATCAGAATATGACCTCACAACAAAAATAAATAGAAAGATCACATATATGAAAAAAGAGCAGTACCAAGGATATATTATTACAAACTTGAAGACGAAAGCATCAAAAATAAAGTAACCAAAAAGTTTGATGAAATATTAACAATGTTAGTCATATAACAGCCGGCGGAGGAGACGAATTTTGATAATGCATGGAAAGAAACAGACAAAATAATGATAAATATTGCAAAATACGAAATAAGAGAGACAAAAAATAAATAGCTAAAGGAACAGTGTGAAGATGTTGAACATTTACAAGAACAGCAAGATGAGTATAACCTGCACAAGAAAATAAAATAAACATCTAGAGTATATAGAAAACAGAATAAACAAGAGCAAATGACACAGGAGAAAGAACGAGAGAAAATATATCTGGGAACAACCTATTTGCAGATGAAAGACAAATAGAAAATAACCTGGAAGATGATTTGTCTGGGCTGTCAACTACAACTGAATAGATTACTAGTTCAAAAGATAAGAAAATGGTTAGATCAGATCTAGTACCTGTTGAACTGCTCAAATTATTAAACTACGAAGGTTTACATCTCTTTTCATCCTGTGTCAAAAAAGAATAACTCAACAAGAAGCAAAGACTACAGATGAATTAGCTAAATTCGGATTTAAGAGAGGTCTAGGTACGAGAGAGGTACTAGTTACAACCCAAGTACTGGTTCAGAACTACTACGACCAGAGGAAAGATTTAGTTAAGTGTTTTATAGATTACAAAAAAGCTTTTGACATAATGCAACAATATAAATTAGTTCAAATACTGACGAGGCTAGACATAGATCAGAAAGATTTACGCTGTATTGAAAACTAATCAATTAGTTGCAGTTTGAGTTGACAACTAACTTTCAAAGGCTTATTCATGAGATTCAAAGACGTGTTTATGAATTGTGAATTTGACCCCAAACATTTTTCAAGTTCTTTGATATTAAATTTTTTTAGGTTTGATTTTAGTTTATATATGAAGACTATAGGTATGTCTATGTCAGATTCACTAAAATTTTGGGAAAATACATATTCAAAGGAATGTAGCACCAGTTCCAGATGCTCACATAGTTGGCAGAAAAATGGAAAACGCTACATCTATGGAATTAGACATCTATATGGTCTGGAAGGTTCAAGAAAGGATTATCACTGTCGTTCCTGCACATTTCTACAGGTAAAAATTATTGAATATGCTAATTCTAATATTGTTAGGTGTGTGGGATAGATGTTGAAACAGCTTTCAAATATAAACTATAAATATCTTGTCTCATTTTCAATTATTTTATGTGATTTTTTTTATGTTTAACTTTGATTCACATATTCACATTCATAAGAAATTTCACTCTTTAATGAGTTAACCTAATTTTAACAAATTGTTGAAAGATGAATTTGAGGTTCATCATATACATATAACCTTTAATTCCAAACAACTTACCTCAGTTTCTTTTAGTTGTATTTGCCACATAAAGGGCATTATAGAGAAAAAATAGATTTTTTGAAAATTTTCAAATACTCAATTTTTCCACTTCTTTAAAACCAAGCCGAAATTAGACAAGACTGCCAAGGCCCTCCGAACATCAAAACCTCCTCCTTCCAACATGACCTCCAAATAACGGCAATATTTCAAAGATATTTATAACGATATTGTAGTCCTCCCAGCCCGAAAAGGCACAGTCGTTCTCAATACCTCCTCTTATCTTGATGAATCTCCTTCTCAATATTTCCGATTACAAAATTGTTCCCAGTGACCTTACCTCATACCTGAAAAAGTCAACAAAAACTGCTATCCTCAAAACCAAAATTAATTTCGACATCAAAGCCAAACTCATACTTCGAGAAAAAGCATCCTGTATTCTTTCATTATACAGTCTTCTGAAAATCCACTAACCGTATCTTCCACTACATCCCACTCTCAGTGCATTTAATTGTCCCACTCATCTCCTGGCCAAACATCTTGTTGAAACTCTTCAGCTAATTGCTGCATGATCCCAATCCTATGTCAAAAACTCTCGCCATTTCATTGATTAACTTAAAGGTTGCCATATTTCTTACACTGATTTTTTTGTAAGCTTTGATATTGTCTCCTTATCAACCAACATTCCCATCGATGGAACTTTGTCTATTTTAGGCACTAATCACCACATTGCCCTAGATTTTCTTTCGTTTACCAAATACTGTTTGCCCAACACCTACTTCATATTCCAAGGTAAATTTTACTAACAACTCAAAGGTGCTCCCACGGATCATTTCGAAAATATAGCACTGTCCCCCTCCCCCCACCGACCAGGCTGTTGATTATGATAATTATGACACTTAACTCATCTGGCCATTTGGAATAGATACTTTGAATTCTTTCTACTCCATCTGAATGGCGTATATCCATGCATACAGTTAAATTTGTCATTGATACACTCGTATCACGATCTATCCCGTTGACTGACGAATAGAGTCGATCATCTAAAATCAGTTTTTTAAAACAAACATTGATTTAGAATTGTTACACTAAATTCCTAATCTCTATGAGTATCCACAAATTTTCATCTCCAATGCCTCCACTCTCCTCAACTGATAGAAAATCAAGAAAAAATACCTCTTCCTTATATTAAAGGTGTCTCTTGATATCCGGGAGGATATTACGAGGCTACTAAAAAGTGTCAACTTCTCTTTCTTGTTCATTATTTGTGAAATTGACCATACATTTTAATTGGCTATAGTGTTTACATAGCTTTGATTTTTCACATTTTTTCATGATGCAGTACACTACTATCAATCATAGATGACGAATCATTCTCCACCACGACAATGCGAGTTCTCACACATCAGTTCAAACAAAAACGTTTTTGAACAGTTAAAACGTCGAATTGATGGGTCATCCGCCATAAAGTCCTTGCTTGGCATCTAATTATTTCTTCTTATTATCGCAGATGAAAAATATTTTGCGGGGTCAACGGTTTTCTACACCTGAAGAAGCGGTTGATGCGTTCAAATTACATGTTTTGGAGGTACCTCAATGGGAATGGAAAACTATTGATCTTAATGGAGAATATTGCTTTTCGAAATTATTCTCATTATTTTCATTATTATCAGAAGTGAAATATATACCATAGCAACGAACAATAACTTATTAGAAGTGTCAGTGTAAAGTTTGACGTCAAAAAAGTAAACCAGAGTTATGCAATAAATTAAAAGAAAAAAGATGTCCACAGAAATTATGAAAATCGAAAAATTGGACTATCGAGCCATCATCAAGAACCTGTATTTAAAAGGGTTAAGAGGTAAGCAGATTTAAGAAGATATGCTTAATACCCTTGGTGATCAATGTCCTTCATATGCGACCGTGACAAATTGGACTGCAAGCTTCAAAAGAGGTAAATTTTCCGTCGAAGATAGTTTCTGGGTTCCATTTCGAGAATCTACTTCAAATTATTTTTATTTTGTAGCGATTATGTTTTTTCAGTTTTTATTTATGCATCTTACATATTTTTATTTATTTATTTTATAAAATTGTTGCTCGGTATTGTTATTAGTTACTGTTGTTTAGTGTTTGTCGTTATTGTAATTCGATACAGTTTATCATTTTAGTTAAAATTCTCGAAATTTATAACATTTGTTTAATTTAGTACCTTATTATGTGATACATCATTACGGTTGTTCTATGTTTGATAAGATTTGATCGTTCACTAAAAATTGATTAAAAATTCTACAACTTTGTGGCATATGTTGTTTTCATTGGTTATTTATGTACTTTGAAAATAATTCTTCCATTTAAGAAAATATTATACAGGTGCAATATTCATTACGAATTCCTAAATTGATTTTTCTTAAGCTGGTCTTGGAATTTCTAGTTTAGCTAATACCAGTCGAATCCTTGATAGTAAACACTATAGCCAATTTTTAAATGGTCAATTTCACAAATCACCCTATATATAAATAAAGAAGAGGAGTTGACACTATTTAGTAGCCTCAAGATATCCTCCCGGAGGGACTTAACATATGGTAGAAGCTCCTTACGACGCACCCTGTATATATAGTTTGGTTAATAAATTACCTTAATTTTAAGTCTATAAATTGAGATTTCACTTAAAAGCATTTCCGCCTATTGCGGTCTCTATCAAAATATAATATGACATTGATAATTTTCATAATTATATAAATCAATAGATCACCCACAATACAACATGAATATTAAAATAAAAATCTATTTTCAGCTCAATTGAATAATTTTTGTTAGTCAAAATAAATAGTTTTATTCAATATTATATTCAATTGTGGTTGTGCTAAGGTGCTGGGATGTTTCATTGCTACGTTCCCAATAAGATACCGCTCTATAGCAATAAATACTACTATGATTCCTTCAAATTCTCTAAGCAGAAAATTACTTAATTATTTTTAATTTCTTGTTTTTAGGAAAGATCACTGGGTGCTAGGGACGAAGGAGGTTGCCCTTTTAGAAAATTTGATGACAATAATTTAAGAGCTATTTTGAAAACAATTTTCCCAAACAATCCAGATGAAATAGAAGTGATGATTTATGAAAGAAATAATGATCCTAATGTAGCCTGTAATTTATTTTTCAATATTGTATTTAATATTATGACTAGGAAGCAGTTGAATCAAAGTATGACTTTTGGTAGTCCTGCAAACTATTATTTTCAGTTGAAAAAACTGCTTGCTAAGGAGAGCTGAAAAACATTTTTCATAATGTTTAGTATAAAAAATATTATTTTCAACATATTTTTGATAGTTATGATAATTGGAGAAAATGTGATTCATATAAAATAAAAGCATATTGTGAAATGTGAGTCTGCAACCACTGTTTTATTTGCGAAAAATATTCCAATCGCGGTTAAATTAAGAGTACTGCACCAATGTCATCTGAAACGTAAATACCATTTTGTAGCCCATCAAAATTGCAACCTAAAATAATAAAATATAGAAAGACATACCAGTTTTTTTCACAACCTCACCAATTATGATTGCCATTTATTTAACAAGCAGTTTGATTCTCACGGTGAACATTATATCTGTTATAACACAAAATGAGGAGAAATATGTATAATCCACAGAGACTCAGACAGTTATGCAGATTCTTTCGTAAAATTAGAAGTGCAGCTGCCAACAATAGACAAATGTTTTAATACTCTAATCAATAATCATATTTCCATGAATAACTACATTAGAACATGTGCAGTGTGGAATATAATCAATTATAAGACATTAGAGGAGTATAGTGACATATATGAATTAGACGTATAACTTTGGGCTGATGTATTTGGAAATTTCATAGAAGTAAGTATGTTTAGATATATAACCTAGATCCTGATCAATATCTGACAATTCCATGTTTAAGCTGGAATCCAATGTTCCGAAAGACTAAAGCTGAGTTAGAGCTGCTGAAAGATGTGAATTTGCCACATCTTCTTAAAAAATGGATAAGAGGTGGAACGTGCCATTGTAGTGTAAGGAAAGTAGTAGTCAACAATAAACTTTTAGAAAATTATGACCCATTAAAATCAAGCTCCTATATTCATTACTTAGACACAACAATCCTTTATGGAGCAAGTATGTCCCAATATCTTCCGACAGGCAATTGTAGATGACTTAAATCACATGAAATTGAAAATTTGTGTTCACTAATTTATGATAATTCAAGCAAAGTTTGGGGATAACGAGCTTCCTCTTTGCCCTGAATATATCAAGCTACCTCATACAAAACTATCACATTTAATATGTAAGTTATATAATAAAGAAAAAATATATTATACATTACAAAAATTGCTCTTAAACCTACAAAGATTCATAGATTATTAGAATTTTCACAATCGTCTTTTGTTCAAATATCTTATAAATTCAATCTTTGGCAAAACTATGGAAAACGTGGAAAAACGACAAGGTATTCGGCTGTGTGGCACAACCATATTTCAAATCATCTGCGGTGTTTAATGATAAATAATTTAGTAGTTATCCAAATGGAAAAATTGAAAATAACATATAATAAGCCACTCTATGTATGATTTGCCATTTTATACTTATCGGAAACATTTTTTCATGGCTACATTAAGCAAAAATATGGAGATCCAGCCAAACTATTATATTCTATTTATAATGACCTCAAAAGAAATTTATAACATTACGTTACTTCTAATTATGCTCCTGATAATGTTTTCAATATTTCGAGGACACAATCATGTTTTGTCAAATTGAAAGATTTGCAGGCGTCCCTGTTGAATTCTTCTTTCGAGACAGTTGCCAAAGCCCATTGCATTAAACTTGCCAAATCTTACAAGCAATCCGATCTCATGATAAAAGCTGAAGGTGCGTCGCGAAGTTCACTAACTTTCATTATCTAATTATCCTCAAGTTGTCGAAGGCGGTGGCATAATTTTTCGCAAAATGTATATTTTCAAGTCTTACACGCATACAATGTTGACTGAGTTGAAGAATAAAGTAGAACTATCCAATTCTGATGACAAAAGATATATACCTAGATTTGGAATTAACACATTGTAATGGGGGCATGTTAGAGTTACTAATATGGATGTAGATTTAGATGATATAGATGTAAATTAAATATTTGCTAATGTTGACATCTATTTATATATACAATAAATGTCTTAGTTATTTCAGAGTTATTCTTCCTTCAATAAAACAATGTAATCTTTTATTTATTTATTGAAAGATTAAAAAACTACACAATATGATTTTGACGGTGTTCATTCAGTTCACAAATAGATTTGGCATTATATATATTTTTTACTTATACTTTCGCATACCCGCATTAGATGTAATTTGCTGCATTATATTACCAAACTGGTGTAGAGGTGTAAACTCGGCATTCCAGCCCATTTATGAATGATGAATAACCACATTCATCAACCAAGAAGTCTGTCTATAGAACTCAGTCTTTTGCAAATTTATGGAAAAAGGCGGCTTAAAAAATGTAATGATACCTTTGGTGTTCATCTCACCCGGCAAAGTTATAATTTTCAATTTCTAACCATCGGAAATCTACATATAGTCACATATTTGTATGTTCTTAATTTTTCTTTGAATGAGTTGCAATTTTTCATTTAACTTAAGTTCTAGTTTGAGTTCAGCGAACCTCTTTCAAAAATATTGTATGCGATCTTCATACATTTTATTATTATTAGCAGAGAGGAATTGTTTATGTATTAATTTTGGAAAATGCGCGTCAATAGATACTGTTTTACAGCCTTCGAGAGAAGGTTATAAGAGAATTCTTTTTCTTGTAATATAAGACAGTACCTATCAATTATCATTCATATCACCCACATAACACTAAAATTAATTTAATCAAACAGATGACAAATAGAGTATTCAAAATTATTGATCCAATATTTCATAAAAAGAACCTTGAAATACTTTACAAACTTTTTTATGGTAACTCATATTATTCATATATTTTGAAACGAATTCTGTATAACACATCTGACACCGACTTCAACATTGAATCAATATCATGTTTAAACGTCAATACCGACATTTCCATTTTACCTATTTATACACCTTTACCATATACAAAATCAATTACCCCTAAACTCTCTGGAATCTTTAAACAACACAATATTAAGATAGCTTACTGTCAAACCCTTAATATCCAATCTATATTTACTAAAATAAAAGATAAAACACCAATCAATAAATTAGCTAACATAGTATATGAAATACCTATAGTCGAAGAGGTCACTAGCCAATCGGACAACCTCCTATAATAGTGATAGCAAATTATGTGGTTGTGCTAAGGAGGCATCTATATCGAGTATTATAGAACAATTATTAATGGAAGATCTTAAGAAAACTGTTTTAAGCAAAATTAACATAAATATTCCGTTATATAGATAACTGCATTTTTGCTCTAGTGTAAAATGAAATTGAAAATATAATAACAAATTCAATTCGTATCGAAATTGAACATAATAATGAAAATAATTTTTTTAATGTCATTATATAAAATTAATAATAACATAATAACAGAATGGTATACAAAACGAACTTGGTCCTTAAGATATTTAAAAATTCATATGATCATATGTCACAGAAGAGAGTAGTAATTAATAATTTGGATGATAGAACTATCCTACTATCATATCCTGAATTTAGATGTATAGCTATTAATAAGTAAAAGCTGCTTTGAGAGAAAATGATAAATACATATTCACAAGAATTGTGATATATGGGCTGAAACTCCACTATCACCAGTGTAAGAATTGGTCACTACTTTAATGATTGGGGATTGTTACGCTGTTAACAAAAACGTTGTAGGTCGCCAGTGCTTACAAATGCCTGGATAAGCTGCTCCTTTTGATTCCTTGACGGGTTTTTTGTTTTGTCCGTGCTTACCTTACCTAAAGTAGCTAACAATGAAATAACCCTTAATATCCAATCTATTTTAACTAAAATAGAAGGTAAAACACCAATCAATAGATTACCTAAGATAGTATATGAAATAGCTTCTATAAATTGTGACAAAAAGTACATTGGTCAATCGAAGATATCACTAGCCAATCGGATAACCTCCCACAATAGTGATAGTAAATTATATCCTGACAGGTATTCATTAACGACACATGTCAACCTTGAAGGACATAATATGAATTATGAATCTGCCAGACTTCCAACAAGTGAGAAATAATACATAAAACGTCTATTTTCAGGAACAGCATATATTACTCAAAATAATCAATGCATTGATAAGAAAAGTGATTTAAATAACCGTAATGTAATCTATACATATCTTATAGATTTTGAAAAAACAAATTCTTTAAAAATTTTACGCATTTAACAGATTATGTTCTGATAGATGTTCATTAGCGACTCATGTATATCATGAAGGACACATTATGAATTATAAATTTGTTTTGACAACTGAAAAAAACTACAAAAAACGTTTATTTTTAGAAACAACATATATTGCCCAAAATTAACTAACAAAATTTAAAACCACTAAAAATCTAAACCAATTATTTTAAGTAAATTTTAATATTGATGTGGAATTATACATTTTATTTTGTACTTGACCACAATACAAACAAAACAGGTTCATATATCTATATCTATATATTATATATATATACGACATACAACAAATTCAAGAAAAAGATAAACAGATACAATAGATACTACAATAAATTAAAATGCAAAACAGAAACGAAAGATCAAAACATAAAACATGTTTCCTTAACATATGTACAAGGAATTTTCCAACAACTATCAAATTATTTTAATAAATATATTAGTATAAGTCATAAAGGACATAATACGTTATCCAAATATTTAACTACATTGAAATCTAAATCACTAAAAAACAAAAGAAGTTATATTAAATATCAAGTGCCTTGTACTAATTGTGACGCTGTCTACATAGGACAGACATTTCAGTATTTAGAAAATGGACCAAAAGGTCATCAATAGGATGAAAAAATTAAAATTGCATTAATGAACCATGAAATATCATAAAAGTATAAATTCAATCATAAAGATTCCAAAATTCTTGGAACGGAATCTAAAACACAAAAAAAAAATTTTAGAAATGGTTCATATTCATAAGAATGGAAAAGCTATAAATGATGAAAAAACACCTGAATAATTTATGTAAGAGAGGTTTCTTATTGGGAACGTGGCAACGAACCCCCAAAGTGGACTAACTAACTAATATATTTTCAGAGCTTTCGAATACTTCGAATGTATTCATCGTCTAGGAAATAAGTAAGTGTGGATTTGATGAAAAATATTGAGAAGCCGGAGATTAGTGGCGTAACGATTATTTCTAGTGGTAAACTGGTTAGGTTACATAAGCTGGTTTTGTCGAGGATACGAGAGATTGTTGATGATTTCAATCATTTCATATTTTTTTGTTTCAGCTTCTCATTGATGAAAATGAAATGCAATGATATTGTAAGCTCCTCTACTAGTGATAAGAGGTGACATAATATTATATGGGACCTTATGATAAGTGACACCTCGTTTAAAATGTATTTAGAATACCTATTCAATCTTACAAATTTTTATCTTGGATTTACGACATTTTGGAACGTTTTCTAGTTGACCCTTTTACAAGCGATAATATCATGAACTTTTAGTTTAATTATTATTTAACGAGACGCTAAGTATCCACATAAACAAAATGTTATGTACTCCAGCTGACAAAGGAACTCCTATCTTAATTAGAAGTGCAAGTGGAAATAACTTTCACCTGGTGGAACGCATATTTAATAAGAGATTCCTCGATTGGTCTATATCGAAGATTTATTTGAGGGAGCTTTTTTATAAGTCTCCAAAAATAGGTACTGTTTATGATACAGAACAAATGTGAGGTATTGGAGTAATAATATCTTCCCATTTTTCGTGAAAAACACACAGCTCCCGTTAAATGTTTGGGCAAGTATTTTGGAAAACCACATAGTTGGGCCTCTTTTTTTGAACTCTAATTTATTCGGTGAAATATATCTCGAGGTATAAAAAAAGGCAATTGAACCGTTAATTCTCCAATTTCTGGAAGATAATCCAGATGAATTTGGTAACTTGGAAATAACACACAGTATTACTTTGCAGTAAGACGTTATCTAGAACAATAATATCATTGTAGATGGTTTGGTCGACGCGGTCTAATAGAATGGCCAGCTCGATCACCGGACCTAAAACCTTTAGATTTTTTTTGTGAAGAAACTTCAAATCTAAAGTTTACACAATAGCATGTAGAGCAATTTCCCCTGACACATGTTACTGAGAAGAGTTTAATATTAAAATGTTTTACTGCCAGAAAATAGATTGAGCCCATTTTGAATAAGTCTAACAAGAACTTCTTCTTAAATATTTATTAATTAAAAGCGAAACTCAAATTTTGATGTTAATTTTTGTTAATCATCAGAAACATCGTAAATCCAAAATAAAAGTATTAGGATAGGATAGGAACATAATAAATTTCAAACGAGTAGTCACTTGTCATAAGGTCCCATGTAATTAAAATTGACGAAAGAGTTGTAAATTTTACTTGATTTATTTAGGTCTTTTTTATCATTGATAGTATCAAGAATTTTAGAGTCTTTATAATTGAATGTTTTTTTTTGATATTTCGTAGTTCGTTAATGCGGTTTTATGTTTTTAACGTATTGATGACTTTATACTATATTTTTTAAATACTGAGATGTATGTCCTTTGCAGATAGCGTTACAATCAGTGCAATGCATTTGATATATAATATTACTTCTTTTGTTTTTGGGTGTTTCAAGATTTCAGTTTAGCGAAATATTTGGATAATGTATTAAATCCTTTATGGCTTACACTAATATCATAATTATTAGTTGTTTGCAAAGTCCTTGTATATATGGTAATTTTTTATGTTAAATCAGATTTTATTTTTATTTTGATATTCATAACTTTGAATATAATGCTTTTGATTTTAGGTCTCTTCTATCTAAAGTTAAGTGGTAACGTCAATTTTTTATCAATCTCTCAATAATTATTAAGAAAAAACTAATTTTAAATTAGAAGAGGCCTGAATCCAATAAGATTTAGAAGCATTAATATATCAAAAAGTCTACGAAATTTCAGAAAAATAAGATTCGACAATATTCTAGAATATTGCAAGAACATGTAATGCAGGAGCTCATAAAATAAAATTTTTTCAAATTCCGGTGAAACTAGTTCTTTTGTTCATATATACATATAAATTTCTTTAATTTCTTATTTCTTAGACCTTTTGATGAATTAATGATTCTAAACGTTCTTGATCTAAAGTCTCTTCTGGTTTAAAATTAGTTTTTTTATATTTTTTTTGAGATAATGAAAAAAAATCTTTATCAAATTATTTTGACATAAATATTAAGTTTGCATATGATTCTTAATAATTTTCAAAAAATTTTAAAAATTGAGATAAATCAAATTTTTGTATGGGATCGGTAAGGTTGTTATGATTGATTTTTTATAAGTAAGATTATGAATGATATTGAGTTAGATTACAAATGACATTTTTATACGCTAGATTAGGTTAGTTGGACACTGATGACGTTCAATTCTTTATACAATTTGTTTTTTCAAAATCTAAAAGATATGTATCAGTTTTTCATTAATATACCGATAATTTTAATCAGTATATGTTATTTTTTAAAACATGCGTTCTTTGCAGTTATGTTGAATTGTTGAAACTTTGGCAGCTTTATAATCCTTAGAATGACTTTCATAGAAAAAGTGTTCCCCAAATGAGCATCTGATAAAATAAATTCTATGAAAAAATTCAATATCATATTACCAACTAACCTCACTTAACATATGAAATTCAATTTTGTTTATAACGACCTAATGAAAATTTAATAATATTCATAATCTAACTAATAAATAATCAACTTCATTCATAACCACCTAACCTATTCTACACTATAAAAATTGAGTGGCATTCACAATCTAGCTAATAAAAATTAACATCAATTTGATTAGCAACTAGAATTAATCACAAGTCAAGTTGTTTATTGAAACTTTTGGATATGATAATTTTATTAAAGAGAATCAAATTCAATACACCACAATTCTCAATTAATCAAGGTAAGTAATTTTTTATATTGTTAGGTATATATTTATACATATTTTTACACTGCACTTTGATCATAAGTTCAGTAATTACCCGATGATGAACACCTCGCTGTTTGCGTATTTATATTAATCAATACGCAAATTGTCAGTGCCAATATCACATTTTGGTAAAGACTTAGAATTAGTCGAAACGTTAATTTTTGATTACTCTTTTAAAAATCTTAAAAAAAACTAATGTTAAAACTGAAGAGACCTATAATCAAGAATATTTATAAGCATTAACATATCAAAAGGTGTAATAAATAAGAAATTAAAGAACTTTATGAATATATATATATATATATATATATATATATATATATATTACACTTTTTTATTTAATCTACTATCTACATTGATAATAACAATCAATATGAACGTTCATAAAATTTCAATCATCACATGCAAAAAGTTTTAAAATATAAATATTTATACAGATTTGATATTTCAATATGTAAAATATTAAAGCTCACTAGAACGTCTATCAACAACATTCTATAATTAGTTTTCGAATGTGCATAGCTAAAACAATATATCACACGTTTTGATTGAGTTGAAATTTCAAATATTTTATCTTTAAAATTTTGTTATTTCGTTTGCCCAATAAAATGTAATCAGAGAATCGAAGCATATTTCACGAGAACAATTATCCTGTACAATTCTATTTCCCTTATCCTGAATCTAAGTGACTGTTAGATC
This sequence comes from Diorhabda carinulata, assembly GCF_026250575.1. Taxonomy (NCBI): domain Eukaryota; kingdom Metazoa; phylum Arthropoda; class Insecta; order Coleoptera; family Chrysomelidae; genus Diorhabda; species Diorhabda carinulata. Next base: position 22,398,011 of record NC_079464.1, read on the forward strand.
ATGGCTGAATAATTAGAGAAAGGAAATCGAGTTGCTTCTGTAGTTCTCATGTTGAATTTCGACTAGATAAACTTATCCTTCTGGTTTCAAATTCATTACAATTGCTGTTGAGTTGATCTGGATATTATATACTCGTTTTACATCACATATTATCTTTTGAGCCAAGTATTAAATAATCAACGTTTTTGTCAGGTATATCTATGAACAGAAATTTCCACAGGAGGAAAAGATCAGTTTGCCAAACTGAAAAAATATATACAGGAGACAAAATAGCTTTTACATTGACCAATCATGAATGAGCTTATTATGTACTTTCGTGGTATTATGCATAAACTTGTACCGTTATACAATTGTATGGTGTAACTTTAATTCTCTGATTGGATTGTTCTAAGTTCCTATTAACATACAACTTGTGAACATCACAGTAAATGAATATGATACAATGTGTTTTAAATCTTTTTGTTTGTTATAGTGTTTCAACACAATTTACAATTATTTGTTTCGTACTTTTTGTTCTGAGTATTTCCCTAAAATTCCATAACTTTTAGTAAAATCTTAATTCAGCCAGATCTGGCAACGCTGCAAGCGTGGCAAAGCCATATTCGTTTTTCAGTTTGTAGCGTGTGACAATTTATACTTTGTACAATTCTAATATTTGGTAATAATATAGTGAATCAGACATTTCGTTTAGTTTCAATAATTACAGTCCACTTACTAACATAATTTATGGTCATTTGATCGGATTAAATTAGTTTAAATCATTTTTCAAAAGCATATAGTGCATTAGATTCCTTGAAAACAGTGCATCTATTTAAAGTGCTTTAATTCGTCAGACAATAGGTAACGCAAGTTACCTACATACCTCCGTTGTTTTATAAACAGGTACATTCCAGTAGCGTGGAGTTCAGCGTACTAACTTTATTTGAATTTTATTAACGAATCCAGAGCTTTGTTGCTGTAATATCCATAATATCCAACTAAAGCGTGATTGGGAACGTTCTTCATCATTTTTTTAGAAGTAGAAGTACATAAGTATCCTTTGACCACAGAACATTAATATTATATTTATTTTGTGGTATTATTTTATTTTTGTTTGCATGCTATTGAAAATCGGGATAAAAGATTTTTTGTATTTTATGGTATGCGCATAGTATTAAAAATAGTATTCAACATTATTTATTTCATCTGGCTAGACATTTATCTTTACATTTACATTTATTATTAAAAAAATGCCTGTTTCCGATAATGAGACAGCTGATGCAAAAATTGCAAGGTTAGTCAACAGGAGATGTGGCTTATAAGGAAGTTTAATTCGTTTTAAAACCTATTTTGAATCTTTTAAAGACTGATGATGAAACATTGTCTCATTTTGAAATGCGAATTAGCAGTATAGAAGCTTATTTATTAATAAATTTTGCTGATATTCAATTTCAATTGGAAAATTTAGATTGTGTAAATTTCAATGAAACAGATACGAAGCAATTCGAAGATACTTACTATGATGTTTCATCAGATTTCATCAGATAAAAATTACCTTTCAAAACAAAAACTTTGTAATAATTCATCTGCAATAAGTTTAAATAGCCCAGTGCCGTCCGTCATAGACCCTGCTCCTAAGAATCCTGTTGTCAACTTCCTACAATTGAGTTACCAAAATTCTCGGGAATTAGTGAGCAATGGATCGAGTTCAGAGATTTATTTGTATCACTCATTCATATTAATACTGACATTGAACCAATCCAAAAGTTCCATTACTTGAGGGCGTCATTGGTAGGTTCTGCCGTTCAATGTATTAAAGGCATAGACTTTTTACGTTTTAACAACAAACAGCTCTTGGTAGATAGCCATATTAAAGCATTTTTCAAGTTCAAAGAGTTAAAATGAGATCCTCAAAGTTTCAGAGGTACAATTGACTCAATTCTTATTCATTTAAATTCATTGATTAATTTCGGCGTAGAAAATAATAACTTATTAGAGCTCCTTATTATTCATTTAATTTAAAGTAAATTCGATAATTAATCTATTGCGGAGTGGGAAAAAACCGACATTCAGGGTGACTTTCCTTCGTTACGAGAATTTTTGAATTTAATTACTGATAAAGCAGATTATTTAGAGAAAATTAATAAACACAAATTAAAATTAAAAGATAATGTTAACGTTCAAAAACAAAAGACGTTTGTAGTTAAATCAGAGTCAAATGTCAACAAAAAGACCTTTTGCTGTTTCAATTGCAAAAAACCTCATTCGATATTTAAGTGTAAGGCCTCTCTATCTCTCAACATTAACAATCGAAAGAAAAAGATAACAGATATACAATTATGCACTAATTGTCTGCAGCCAAATCATTCCTTAGAAAAGTGCAATTATAGACATTGTCGTATTTATCCAGAGAAACATAATTCTATTTCACACGATAACTCCATGTCTTTAAATTCTATTGCATTTAAAGCCCAGCCTTTTTAATCAACAAGGTCAGGCTCATTCACTCCAATCCTACAGCTGATATGCTGTATGCACAGGGCACGCCTTGTTATCAACAGCTCTAGTTGGTGTTTTCGATGTTTATGGAAATAAGCATACCTGCCGTGCTCTTCTTGACAACGGATCCCTGTCAAACTTTATAACGCATCACGCCTGGGTCTCCAGAACTGAACAGGTTGTTACGGGTGTAGGATAAGGTCAGTCATTTATAATATAAGGCATCGTGTAATATCCATTTTTATTCCTTGATTTCAATTATTCATTGTTTAGTTATCCCCATTTCTCGACGGGTAAATAATAATAGTAGAAGGTCGCCTCTTTGTATTTATTCGATAAAAAGCATCCTGCACTCTTATCACCCAAACACCATCTCACTTACTTCATTATGCATCATGAACATATAAATCTTTTTCATTGTGGTCCCCAAGCATAATTAGCTCATGTTCTAGAACAGTATTGGCCAGTCGCAGGTACGCGAAAAAGATTGAAATTTACCTAATGTTCGGATCAATCCAAGTTTTCCCTTTACTGATACGGGAGTTGACTATGCAGGTTCGTTTATCAAAAAGGATCGCAAGGAATGAGGGTCACTAAATGTTAATTCGACTTATTTATATGTCTTGTAACGAAGGCGGTTCACCTGGAATTTGTATCCTTGTTGAGCACTGAATCTACACTGAAAATCCACAGCGGTTCATTGCTCGCAGAGGAAAGCCGTCCCACATTTATAGCGACAATGGCAACAACTTTGTTGGAGCTAACAACACCATACGCGAGTTGTCATTGTTTCTTAAGGGTAACGAAACTTCATTGATCGAAAAGATCGGTAATGCACATGACATCAAATGACATTTTATTCCGGCGTATTCCCCTCATCAAGGAGGTCTCTGGGGAGCAGGAGTCAAGTCGGCAAAACATCACATCAAGAGAGTTTTAGTTGATACTATTTTGACTTTTGAGAGTTTTTATACTGTGACAGCTCAAATTGAGAGCATATTAAATTCTAATCCTTTAACCCCGGTTTCAACTGATCCTAATGATCTGGAGGTGTTAACACCTGCTCATTTTCTAATTGGCCACTCAATTTTGTCTATCCCTGTTCCACATTATTAGCACACCTCTGCAACTAGACTTTCGCATTTTCAACAGTTAGAGTTACTTAAACAGCATTTTTGGACTAGGTGGTCAAAGGAATATCTATCTCAGATTCAACAACGTTTCAAGTGGAAAAGTCCACAAGGACAAATCAGTGTAGGTACTTTAGTGCTAGTAGTGGTGTCTCGGACGCATCGTAAATGTTCATCCCGGCAAAGATAAAATCATCCGCGTTGTGTCGGTTAAAACCAAACTAGTTGTTATAAAGCGTTCCATAGTGAAAGTGTGTCCACTTCCTTTGTGCAATGAATTATCATTCATTTAATAAAGAAGTTTCCTTTATTTCGTTTCGGTTCTGTTATTTTTAAGCATTTGTTTATAATTCTGGCCGTTGAGCCAATGTATTAGTTATAAGATGAGTATTGCTTCCTTTCAACGTCGGGAGCTGAATAGTTCCCTAAAATTCGATAACTTTTAATAAAATCTTAATTCAGTCAGATCTAGCGACGCTGCGCGCTCTAGCAGAGTTTAAAATTTGCGTTGAAAACGGTTGAGAATCCATATTAGTTTTTCAGTTTGTAGAGTAAACATGAGACAATTTATTCTTTGTACAATTCTAATATTTGGTAATAATATAGTGAATAAGTCATTTCGTTTCGTTTCAATAATAAGTCCACTAACACTTTTATTAATACATAGTTTAAAACTTTAGATTGCTATTTAAAAATACCAGACTATTAAAGACATTAATATGTCAAAAGTAGAAATGGTGAAAATGTGTACCGTACAAATATATTTTTTATTTAAAAAACTCTTGACAAGAAATAGTAATTATGAAAATACAATATTATGTGACCATTGAAAACAAATTGGATCTTCCTAATTGCTTCGGTATGCGAAAAAAATAAACTTGGTTTATGTTGGAACGGTTTGAATGATAAAAAGATTTTTTCGTATTATTTACAAGATCAATTACAACTAGAAACAAAAATGATCAGCATTCTGATTATATAAATTTTAGAAATTGAGAATTAACAAGAATTGATAAGAAACATTATTTTATCATATTTTGGTTAAAATATACTTCATTTAAATATCCTGAATAGGAGTGTAACATGATTCAATTTTTTTTTAAAACACAATTGCATCAAATATTCTATTTTCCAGTCTATGAAAAATACTGGAAATTATTAATCCTAAATATGTAATAAAATATGTATTTTATATTGAAATATTAACAGCTAACAACAGTATTTGAGTTCAAAATACGGACAATATTGTTATATAAGAATCTGATCATCTATACAATATTTATTATTTACCCGCTCTATTTGCTCTGATTTCGGCATTTTTGTTTAACACATCAATTTAGAAAAACAAGTCAGATCCTTACATTTATCTTAATACTATTGTAGCTGAGTAGATTGTGCAAATTGCCAATATTTTACTACTACAATACAAATAAAATCTACTTATTTGACTTTTTGTAAGGTCTATGAATGATAAATCTGCTAAAAAATATGTAAAGCTAAATTCCTAAAAAGCAAAAAAGTTTCATTTTGTTATCTACCCAGCTTTATTTTGAGATAAACAAACACCATAATATAGATATTGAGACACTGAATTTAATACATCTCAATATTTGGAATTATAGTTATTCCATAACCGTTTTTATTAAAATTTTTGAAGAGTTTCAAAGGTCATGGAATGCATCTGCATTTTATCCAAAACTGAAAAGCAGACAGTTAGTTACACATTATTTCACTTCTTACTAAATCCCTGGTATCAACACGTGGGACACTTTTTTTATCAACGGCACGTGCAAACAACATAAAAAAAAGAAGGACACTTGTTATTATCGGCAAGTATTAGTTAGATGTAGTGGAAACCGAGTAGAGCTATGGGTCATACCGACACAGAACACAATTTTACGTTTAAATAAAATCCTAACAATTTTAAGCACTTTTAATTTCAATGGTGCACTCGTTCACTTGGATTCTTCTGACTTTAATGGTGAGGTAATTTTCGTTGCGTTTTGGGAAATTTTTTCTTAGTTATAGTAGTAGGTGTTTAATATATGTAGTAATTGTTACTATTGTCATATTAATTTAGTGGAATTTTGTAGACAATGATTTGTGAAAATATTTGTTGTAGATAGTGAGGGCCTATTATGAACAACGTGGCTGATTTAATAATAAACTTAGTAGAGGTGAATTTTCAGATAATGTGATAATAAGCCGACGACGATGAAGACTTAAATTAGGAGCTCAGCATGTATCCTGTTTTCTTTTTACTTTAATTTTAATTTCAATCGTGTTACTTTCCAGTATAAAATAACAATTGTTTGATTCATTTAATTATTATTAATATTTTTTCATACCCATAACAATAAATTGTAATGATTGCATGATGTATATTACCAAGAAGTCTAGATCATTTATCTTCTATAAGAAAAATTTGAGATTTACTTATTGATTTAGCACTAATACATAAAATCGATTAACTTCAGATTAAATTTTATTTTTTTACCAATATGTATTTGTTTTAGATATAGTGTAATATTAGCTTAATTCGCCCGAAATAAACTTTTAATGCTTTTTGGGTAATTAATAAATCAATCAATTTTTAAATAAAATTATAACGTAATTTTAAACCTATTTCTCCTCGGTTATAAGATGGAAATTTATGATAGCATCGAACGGATTTTTTCAGGTCTCATTTTAATAATTCTGTGTATCAATGTTATTTAGGTATGCGCAAATATTTTTTAGATTATAGCTCGAGACGTTTTCCACTACCTCAACTTAAAATAGTTTCTAGAGAAGCTTGAAACATGGAAGAGATTGTATACACTGGTGTAACTGGTATGAATGCCCGAAAATACTACTCATTCTGAGCTTGGTAAAGTAGTGTAATACTGCTAACCCAGACGACCCGTGTTCTAGTAACATCGAAAAATATATAAATAGCCGCGTTACTTGTCGGAAGCTAATGAAAAAATTGTATTATTGCTTCTTAATGATCATTCGCTTTTCCTTAATACGATCGTTTTTGAAATTTAGTACTAAAGAGCTTTGTTTAGTGTGAAAAATAAGGCACATTCATTGTTTTGTTGTTGCAGTTAATGTGTCAAGAATGAAAATATTACTAGAATTTTCAATGACAGGATCATATGAGAGCCCATCTCCACGAAGAAAGATTAAAAGCTAATGAAAAATCATCCTAAATTGCTATTTGGTGGAGAAGAATGTGCAAAATTTGTTTTGCTAGCAAGACTCTTAGTAATAGTGTTGGAAATTACTTTTTGAAAAAGTATATGAAGTTATTACGATTATCTTCAATAGTTTTTGATTTACTTTGTATATGAAGTGTATATAAGTTTTGTAACGTATTAGACAAAAAACTCTAATGCGTTTACAGTTTCATACGAGTATATTTGACCAAATCACAAGTAGAAATTGATTGAATGACTTGTGCATCTCTGAAAACAAGAAAGGCTCATATTGAGATTTATCAGTATTACTATTAATAGACTCTAAGTTATCTTATAGATAGTGCTTATTCTCAATACCTCTAAAACTATCAACATTTTTACCAAGAAAGTTTTTCAGTCTAGTAACTCTTAGAAAATCGATGTCTACATTTATTTTAAACCTTTGTATGGTCTCAAAAAATTACAAATGTTTTTTATGTAATGGGACATAACTATGTGTCTTCTATCTCAGTAAACAGTTTACTAATGGTACTAAAGTTATAAATTGATTTCAATAATGCTACAATCATGTTTAAAGCTTCACTAACCAAATGTTGTACTCTGTTCAAAGTAAATTATCCTTTCTCTTAGCTAGTAAAATATAGAGAAATAAAACTGGAAAGTGACTAAGATAACGAAATGTATATATGCCGTTAAAAGGTTTTACAAGAAAATTGGATCCACGCAGTTTGATCTCAATAATTTGTTTTATTCACCTACAGAGAATTATGTTTAGGTGGATGAATGCAGATTTAAAGACTAGGAAGCCCCGTATTCTTCATCTCAGGCTCTCCTAATCGATAGATCAGTGAGTCACAAATGCGAATAACTTGGCGAACGTAGTGATTCGTCGATGCAAACTGTAATAGAATCTATGATGTTGGAGGCCAAGATATTCCTTAGAAGTTGAAGTAAATGTCAGCCTATAGTGTTGAAGAAGTATGCCAATAGAGAGTAAGCTTCTGTACTCTCCACCAGATAATTCAGATATATCGAAAGGTCTAAGAAGTAAAAAGGTAAAGAAAATTATAAATAGAATTAATTAAGGCAATATTTGCTAGAAAAATAGATCGATTCATTGTAGTTTAGTAGTTAGTTTGATTGACTTCTGTTCCTTCTCTATTAAGTCTAGTAAATATTAACAAATATTGAACTGGGCGGTTTTCAGTGTCTTCTGTATTTTTATTACAACCTCGCTTCCATTTGGTGCTCATTCATCTGATTTGAGACTTACCTAGTTTATTGTATTTATTTATTAATAATAAGATCTTTTTAAGCTCCGATAATCTTCTTCACAGTATAACCGGGTATTGAATAGAAAAATAATAATAAGATAGCCGTTAGAGCTGCGATTATAAACAATTTGAGAATTGTATACTTATAATTGTGCCACAGTATGTACCGAAGTGACTTCAAAGGATTCATAAACCAAATAAAAGACGAATCAGGTCGGCTAGAAAAGAGAGTCAAAATTAAAAAATAAGTAAGTAATACAACTTTTAAACTTACTTTGGCTTGTCCAGGGCATCCGGCTCATTCCTTGCTAAACCAGCTGGTGCTTTTTCTGCTTCTTCGCTAGTTAGTAAATGAATCTCAGCTTCTACTTTGCCTGTTAATTCCATTTCTTCATTGTCCTTTTTAACGAAAAATGGCCACCAGCCTTTGACCCTTTTTTGTTTAAAAATGTTTATCATAGGAACAGATCCATCAGTTTTTAACATATCCAAACTGCAAAGTTTCGAAGATTTTGCACCACGGGGAAATTTGTTAAGATCAAGAGTGATTGCCCCTAAAAAATAAATAGTCCTTTTCAAGGAGAGAATAAACATGGGTACTTGAAATGTATTCATTTTGCTACTGCTGTTTTATCCATTTGGTTTATTGAGTACAATATAAAAAATGTTAACAGCATAGTTCAGAGCAAAAATTGATAGCAAGCAAAAAAGTTAAAAGTTGACGAACTTGTGTCAGATGAGATAGAGATAGAATATAGTGCATATGGTTGTTGAAATTTAACAGTTTCTTCTAAGTACGAGTATTTTGAATGAGTGCCATAGTTGACTAGGTTTTACCTGTTGTTTGTTTGGAAGATTCTAGGTCTCTTTTCATCAATAAAACTTTTTTAAATCGATTTATCAGCAAAAGTATATAAATAAGGTCTATTCTGGTATTATGTTTATTTTCATTATTAAACATCGATGCATTTCAACTGAGAATCTTTAAATAAAACTTTCAACTAGTACTGACAATTTATTCAGCAGCTGTTTCACTAAAACTGAACTTTTATAAAATTTTGCGAAAAAATTGTCAAAATTATTCAACAATAGTTTTTGAGCTCCTCTAATTTCAATGCGGCAACACCTATGATTAAAAGCCAAAATTGTTCCATTGATTTTGCTGTTCTTGGACACCTTTCTCCTACGGTATTTAATGTGAAGTAAAATGTAGTTTAAAAGTTGGGTTGAGGAGAAACCAATAAAATATTGATACCTTATTTCTCAACTCATATAATTTCAGATAGCTAGCGTACTTTAGCGCACAATAATAAATTTACATAATCCGATCCTAAACTTGTAAGTGTGTCGCTTCTTATGGAATTGCCGATTTTTATCCATTTCAGAAATGTTTAGAAGTCAGAGGTATTTTTGTTGCAAAAATGTTCACGATGAATAATGCATTGTGTCAATCATAATTGTTTTCATGTCATTTTTTCTTTTAGAAACATTATTATCGGCCTTGAATATTTTAATACTGGTTGTATGAGATCGTCTAAGATATAATAAATTGAATTATTCAACGTACTGACCATAATATATCACTTCAAAATCACCTTAATGAAATAAAGTTTTCCAACAATTGAGTATAGTATTTTAGATTTACTAAAATTCCGGAATCTCCAGACTTCGTCACTATATTATGAAATTTTGTCGTGTTTTATGGAGTGAATTTCAGTGTTACTGAGGTTGCAAACTTAAGGAGAAAAGGCATTGATAAATTGTTCAGTACATTAAAATATATCGATAGACTTATTTAATAAAAAAGGTTTTCTTCTATGAACATACAATTTGTTGAGACCAAGTGTAAAATTATGGAATTGAAATTTAGATGTGATATAAATACAAATATTATCTCACCAAGAAAATCGTCGGCTGAAAAATGATCTGCATCAAATACTTGCAACTCTAAGCGAGCAGGAATTTTTGATTCAGTTTCATCCCACGAGAAAAGTGATTCTTTTTTAGTAATTACGATTTTTTGCTCGGCTACTAAGTAGTCGAAAGGATAGATGAATCTCCAGTTGAAGTTACCCTCTCCTGTTAAAGATCGGTAATGAATATCTGTACATTGGCAGTCATCTTGTCCCTTTAACCACCTTAAAAAAACTTTTTTTATAATAAATTAGACACAACTAAAGTGATGATATAACATTCGTACCCTTTTACGTAGATATCAGACATTTTCTCTCCTGTAAAAAAAGCGTCGTCTTCCAGAACGACATCATCGGTATTCCAAATGATAACTCTTAATTCGTAGCTTTTAGGTTTTCTTGGTGAAATATCCAGCTTAGATGCCGGCAAAGGCATATCCATTGGAAACATATCTACCCACATTTCTATTTTACCTTGTTCGATACCAGGTTTTTGCGGATTGTATATGGGTCGCGTTTCAACGTGTTCAGGTACAAGATGACAACCTATTTTAGGAAATTCGTGCCACCTGTAAAGAGAGCTATATTACATTTGAGCAAGGGACATATCCCTATTATGCCAAAAAAACAAAAATCTATCAATAAGTTAATCCTACTTACAATTAAAAGGTGCCAACGAAAAATATGGGTTTTTTTCGAGTTTATCCTTTATAGGAAAAAAAGGAAAACTTTTACATGAAAAGGCATTTTTGTTAATATTTTTATTCTATAAAACCGAACAAACCAAACAAAAAATTTTGATAATAAATGAGATGAGGTTTATCCCTTATGATGTAACAGGAATAATTCGATTGAGACTCTTTTTGAAATTATTTATCAAAGATTAAGAAACCATAAAGTTAAAATCATTCGAAAAATGGAGTTTAGCAAAATAGTGTCATTACGAGGGTTACTACTTACTTCTTGAGATAAAAGCAAAATAAATATTTATAATTGGATATGGCTTTACTGTTTTTCAAAATATTCTCATTAAGATGTATACACTTTTTTTTGAACCAATTGTCGAGGTATTTTTTAATTCCGATTTAGGTACCACCAAAACATGTGATTTGAACGCATCAACCGCTTTTCAGTTATAGAAAAACGTTGACCCTGAACTTTATTTTTGATTTGCGAGAATAAGAAGAAATAATTGGGTGCCAAGCAAGGATTTTACGGCGGATGACCCATCAATTCGACATTTTGACTGTTCAAAAACATTTTTGTTTGAACTAATGTGTGAAAGCTCGCATTATCGTGGTGGAGAATGATTCGTCTTTACGTTTTGAACGACCCATACAGTCGATTGTTGTTTAATTTCAGGTTAATCTGCATAGATCCATGATTCGTCCCTGTCATGATTTTGAATCCACACGAGTGGAACTAATCTCCAAGTATGCCTCAATCTCACGGTTTGTGACATGATGATCTTACATTATCAGTTTATGCACAGCATGTTTTCTGACACAACAGTCGATTTTGCACACTGGGATTGTACCTTTTAATCCAGAAGCTGTTCAAGATAACACGTATATTGTTATCCAAGTGGAACAAAATGCGTAAGCTACATTTCATGGCTCAAGTCTTCAACACCTACGAAACCACGGATGACTGGATCAAGTGTGTGTCATTGGTTTCGAAATTTGCGAATTTCTGCGGAAAAATAATTACGAAAGGTCATAACAAATGATTTTGTCTATAAATTTCTATTATACTATTATTATCATGCTGTTCCTTTATATCGTTTTGTTATTTTTTGAAGACAGTGATGGTCGGTCTAACCCAAATATACCGGTGATATCGCCCAGTTGCAATGTTTGTAGTTTTCATTCAAAATAAAAATTTAATTTCCACTGATATCACAAACTGTAATTTATATAATCTTAAATCAGTGAGGATTCTCATTAGGCCACTACCGGGAATTTTGACCATTAACTTGATCGATAGGTTTAAATGTGCTCTCATCAGGAAACAAAACATATAATTCAATAAATTTGTTACCTAACATCACCATCTTTGTTCACAAAAATACGGTCTCCTGAGATGGTGTTATTTTATAGGGATGCATTTTAACATTCGAAGAATTGATATATGGGTAACGTTGAACAGAATTATGTGGGTTTTCTTGAAACTCAAGCGTAATATCCAATTTTGTTTCATCACTTACTGCAATGGCAGGTATCCTTTTTACTTGTCTTACATCATCAAGCTCGAAAAACTGCTTTTCTATTTTGTTAATTGTTTTTTTGTGATATAGGCTACAAATATGGAAATTTTTCGTGAGTTAAGCGACCAACTTCTATTTGCGTCTCCATAACCAATCATTTGCAGAATGGTTATTTTTAGCGTTTCTTGTTGACCTTTTTTCTGAAATTATTAAGTTCGTTAAGACTATAAGGTTTAAACGAAAATGAACAAATTTATATCAGTAGAAAGTAACGCTTGAATGGTTTTCGCTTCTTTTCTCAATATCAAGATCTGAATCGGAAATAAGTATTGAGTGTGATGTAACGAATTTGTGTAATAAGATAATTTGCTTTTTTTAAAACGTTAATTTTGGCCTGAAAATCTGGAAACACTTAATATTTCCGAAATGTTGAAGATATGTATTGGGCATTGTACATGAATTATGTCTAAAATATTCAGAAAAATCTAAAAATAAGTTTTATAATTATTTTTTTTCCAATGCTCATTTCGACATGTTGAAGCGTTTTCTCCAACACAACCTCATCTATTTATTAACAAATTTGTTCCATTTGGCTGTTCCGAATATAGACATCAATAGCAATAGAAAATTTTAAGTAAATAGATTGATTAAAAGTTAGTAAAAAGTTGATTAAAAAATTCCATTTTAACAGTGTAACTAACAGAGTATGGTAAATAATATGCGAATCAGTCTAATCCAATATTTATTCTGGCAAATTTAAGTTTTTTTTTTGTATTTATATAATATCTTTTTTGAGTTCTGGAATAAAGACTCGTATGGCAAAAGTTTATATAAATTGAAATTTCCATTTTCGGTATTAACATTTTTCGAAACAATGAATGAAAGAAAACTGGAATAAAAGACAAAATTAACAACCATTACGTCTTATTTATGAATATTTCCTTTTAAGTGATATTTACCTGTGTAATACTTCCAGTGCCATATGTTCCTCCGTCTCTTTAGTTCTTACAATTTCATTGGTACTAGTATTAACGAAAAATATTTGTTTTCCAATTTTAACCATTCCATCAGCGTATACAGGAGATTCCACTTTGGCATCTTTGCAAAGTTTTGCAAGGATTTGCGTCGGTTTCAAAGCGTCTCTCCAAGCGTTGTAACCATCTCTAAAAAATGAATATGATCTCTCAATTTTTAATTTTTATTCATTAGTTTGTCAATTTTGTTACTCTTCATCACAATTTTATTCTGCATATATTACTGATTTATATTATTAATTCCATAATATTTAAGTTTCACTGTTTACGGAATTTAATCGTAACAAAGCTACAGCATTAGCCCCCTATTTATTTGGATGATGCTACAGACTATGAAATAAGTTTACCAATTTCAGTAAATACATTTCATTTTATATTAAATATCGATGAAATGAACAATTTATTTATGTGGGGAGAGGTGGAGAAAAACAATTTTTTCTTTATAATTTACCACTTGGCCCATATGAATTGAAAGATATAGGTACAGTCTTGAACAATCTCAAGAAAATTATAAAGAAAGTTGCAAAGTTGAAATAACACCAGATATGAGTACTTTAAAAGTGTCTGTGCAAAGCCATAAGTTCACTTCATTTCAATCAGACACCATAGGCTCCTAGTTTGGTTTTCCCAAAGGTACTCCACCAAACGTGAGACATATTTCAGATTAACCGGTGAATACGATAGGTATTGATTGCAGCATAGAAGGCGGATCCTATTTAAACAGAAAACCTGTGCATATTATCCACTAATTTTTTCCAACAGTGCCTAGCGGTTATAAAATAGTAGTCATCGCAAAATGTCAAAGTAAAAATAATTGATCAATTAGGAAATCTGTTTAATTTTCAAGGTGAAGATATTGCTGTTACTTTACATATAAGAAAAGTATGGACTTAATATTTTATTATCCACATTTCACTAAAAACTATAAAACTATTTCTGGTGAAGGCATTAGTTTGATGAGAGCAAAGAGACTACTCACAACCAAAAATAAACAATTTTTTAAATCTTTGGATTCAAAATACTAATATGATTGATAATAGGATCAAAATCTATCGTATTGTTTTTATTTGTTGTGTATCCCACAAACTATAGGCTGGGTAAATATAAATTTCTTTAATACCTTATTTCTAAGATCTTTTGATATTTAGCAGTGAGAGTTAGTTTATAATAAGAAGTCATAGTGAAGGGAATGAAATAGTGAACAGTAACCGGTGAATTTAAATAAGTTGATTATTATAGTGTGTAGTGTAAGTGTATATATATATATATATATATATATATATATATATATATATATATATATATATATTAGAATTAGAATCACCGGGTTCTTTGATGTAAAATTGGTGAGTACATTATTAACGTGGCAATGTTCAAATTGAGACAAAATACTGATGATAGTATGAATAAAAAAAGCGAATTATTCTGAAATAACTTACTCTTCATAAACTTCAGCCAGGCCACAGCTTGCTCTATGACGACTGTAAAAACGATTTTCTAAGTCAATTTTCGTTTCACCTATCATATCGTCAGAACTGACCAAATCCCAGTCGTAAATTTGAACCGTCAGTACAGAATCTTGAGGAAAAGTAGCTTCGATTTCAAAACATCTAGAGCATTAAAGTTAATTAATAGTCGCATATTATTTACTTGTGACAAATATTTAATGCTATTTATAGGTTTTTGTAATAAACAACCTCGGGAATAAAGACTTAAATAAATTGAAAACTAAGTTACTCATATAAGATATATTCCTGAAAGTGACATAAAATAATAATATACGAGTAAGGTATTAGAGTTAAGGTAACTTTAAATAAATGTAGTCTCTTAAGTAAGTAGGTGGTATTCTTTGACGTTAGGACCACAAAAGCACTATACATAAGCCCAATACTGTTATCTTCATGATCTGCATGGGACTGATGGTCGACTGGAGACTTATACACTGATTGATCATTACTGTTGGAACTGGAACCACCTCTTGATATGGATCTGATGAAAACACTAAGTATTATTCCTCTTCCAGGCCTTGTTGAATTTTATTCGGTTGTCACATATCTAGCTGCGATTTTTTCATATTTCATTTTTATGCTTGATACAGATTCTTCAAAGTCTCAATGGCATTTTCATAGCTTGAATATGCATTTATGTGTCTAAATACATAAATGTCTTTGCTTTATGTCCATTTTAGTATATGGTATGGAATAGAGCAGTTTCTTGTCAAAATATCTTATTTCATAGTGACATTTCTTTGCGGTGAATATAATTGAATTCTATATACTATGAAAATAGGCAGTTGTATTTTCATTAATATGCTTTCATACTCACTTTCCGAATACGGGATTCAGCTGCTTTGAAACATAGTTGTCTTTATCACTTATTTTTTTACTTCCTAGTTGTAATACAATGTACGGATCCGCCTTTCCGTTCAAATCCATAGGATGCAAATCTATGGCCTTTACTATGTAAATGCGAACCAAAACTTTTATTGGTTCGTTGGATGGTAGTCCTTGAAATAGTCCTAGATGTGGATCAAATCCCATTATTGTTTTGTCGTCTATATCTTTCGGTAGAGGCCATTTGTATACTTGTATTGCTCCCTGGAATATATTAAGAAATACAGTTGTATAATTTTGGAGGATATATAATTAGAACTTACTTTAAAATACCCTACAATTCTACTATCATCTTCAGCGTCATCAACAGTCTTTTTACCTCTATACAATGGAAATGTGTGCAACCATTCTTTAAATTCGTCAAATTCTGGTCTACTTTCCAATTCGGTGTCGTAAACCTTGAATAAGAGAATACTTTTTTTTGATTTAAAGAGAAAAGTTTGAACTTAGTTTGAACTATGGGCATTGTCAGTAAAAAATTTAACAGCGGACAAATAATTGTCGGATTGTACTAGGTGATGTGATAATTTTAAATATTTTTTGGTAGAATATCAATTATAGTATTATATGTAATGTTTAATCATTTATAAAAAAAAAAAAATTAAGAACACTCGTATGTTCTTCGATATAGCCAGAATATATACAAAAATATTCTAGCTTCATTTCAAAGGTTAATAATCTGACAATTAAGTGTCTTCCATAATGAATATTCAGGATCCAAATTTTATAAAGAGTTGTTAATTAATAATAAATAGTCACCCAATTGCTTTTTTAAATCAAAACTTTTCCCACCAGTGCAACACATTGAATGAAGAAAATATTTTCAACTTTATATAAGACGAGGATTATGAAGAATATTTGCTTTCAGTAACACAGTACTTCAATGAAATTCTTGTAGTACTCAGTCTAATAGCATATAAGGATTACTTTCAGAATATAAAAAATTGTATTTTATTAAAAATATAAGTTCACCTTGCATTGTGCTGTCTTTCGACTAGGAGATTTTCCTGTATGCTTTGGACTGATTCTCGCAGCAAACCTCGATGCCGTTGCAACTGATTTGAAAGTGAATCGCTTTTTGTTCTCCTCTTGACCAGAAGTTCTAATAGAAGCATTTCCAAATTGAGAATCTTTATTATCAGTTCGAACTGGCAGGTTACCACTTTGATTCAAAATGTTCTTTATCTCATTTAATTCTATTAAAGCTCGCTCTTTCGACAAAAAGTATTTTGTCCACCTGAAGTGAGACAAATTATGTTATAACTATTGAGAACTTATACATGACATAAACCATGAAGCCTTAGTACAATTATTTTTTAACTTCTTACCAGTCTTTTGTGTCTTCTTCATCATCTAATTCTTCGTCTATACTTTGTTTTCGTTTCTTATTTATTTCAGTCTTCATTTTTTTTGTTCCTTCTTGTGTACCGTAATCTATAAGACAACATTTGACAATTTTTTCAAAAAGATTTTATTTATCTCAACTTACCCGTGTGACCTGAAGTATCTTTAGGTAGTAGAGGACTTTTTTCCTTATCACTAGCAAGATTCTCTATATTTGTTGGAGAAACTAGATTACTTTGTATATTGTTAACGCTGGGTCTTAACTGATTTAAAGATTTTTTTCTCTCTTCAGCTTCTCTATCTTTTTTCGTCATTGGTTTGTAAATATATTTATGAATGGAATTAATGATGTGTGTACCTACTAAGGTGTATCGACCAAAACTCCTGCAGTCTACAGCTCTGATCGTAACAGGCGGTCTGAAAAGTGTATAATGAAATAGAGGAAAAGTTTAGTTTAGTTGTTGGTGTTATATACCATCGTAAGACACCTGCTATTGGCAATTTAATAATAATACAAAGAAAGATACAAGAACAAGATAGATTATCCAAGTTTTTTAAGATAAAGGGAAAAAATTGGGGCGAATGATGAGAGCTATTTTTTATATATAAGAGGTTGTACAGAATAAAAATGTAAAAACAATAATCTATTACAGATTTGGTTGTTTAATCATTATTGACACTCATAAAAGATACTAATTAATCAACTTTATTCAATGGTTCAACATTACTTAATGAGAATTTCTTCTATATATATTTTTGTTAGGTATTATTTATTTTTGTTTTAAAATATTTCATTTTCTTCATTGCAAAGTCTTCTTTGTAAAAAAACACATGCCATATCATATGTAATATTAATAACCATTTTCAATTAATTATATAATATTGAATAAAACAATCTTCTCTTTATTTCCAATTAACGTTTATTATTAAGGTGCTTTGAGTATTATATTATGGCAAATGCATTTTAATGGATGTACTAGGACTTTATGATTGTGTGATATCTCTTTGGGCTATTCAAACTTCATGAGAAAATCTGCATTGACTCAGTTATTTTAGGTGAAGTAAGAAATGAACAAATATTATAACTCTAAAAACATAACAGACCGAATGCAGCCGATAAAGAGAAACAAAAAGAATGTCAAGAATAGACACTAGGTCTATGTAATGACATATCTAGAGAAAAAGCCCCAATTTTAGGTAGAAATTGAAAATTAAAAGTTGGAGAAGCACTTGGAACTTGGAAAGATAAGGAATCGACGTATTGCAAAATACTCTGTTGTGGATCTGGTACAAACAAAAGGCAGCCGAAGTATGGAAAGTGAGGAAAAAACAAATACTTAATTTCTTAATTCGGGATTCAGATCTACTCAAGATTTGATATTCTGCTGCCATTGCTTATTTCTCCTTCTATTATATTACTTTAATTTAAAATATTCGGTACAAATTTAAAATAAGAATTCATCTCACCTATACAGCTCTTGCTCCGGCAAATCCAAGTCTAAAAACCTAACAAGCGTACTGAAATTAGGATTTTTTTTTCTATTTTGAATGATAGTAGAATATAAGATATTTCCAGAGCATTCAATATCTATTCTCGGTTTATCGACAGTTAAAAAATGGACTCGTTTCAAATCTCGTAAACCCCAAAACAACACTTCTATTCTATATCTAGCCAAAGTTGGGCGGATTCCTCTTGGAACTGGTAAAACAGTACCAAGTCGCTTCGTATCTGTCTCGTGATGTATCGGAATATCCTTAGGATTAGGCAATGACGGTAGTGAACCTTCAGTGTCATTTGGTTTTTCCAAAAGTTCGAATGCGGCTAGGAGTTCTCCGGCTCTTCCATCTGTACCTCTCGTTAGGGTAAACCTGAAATTAAACGTAAATATTTATGTTCTGTACATCTAAAAAGGCTGCCACTTAAGTTTTTGAATAGATTGATTTTCCTGTTTTTTTTTTAACATTTTGGCAAACTAATGCTTTTGTAACCTTCAAAATTGATCGTTCTATGTTGCTCTAAAGGAATGGTGACGACATGAACAGTTATTTCGAAAAAACAGGTGACTACTTGCTTTGTAGTGGTTTTTGATAGCTAAATGTTCATGTAATATTAAATGTATGCCTCAATGTCACATGATGATCTTGCAATATCAGTTTACACACAGCATCAATGTTTTTCGCTACAATAGCCAATTTTGGACGACTTTCACAAAAACCATCCTGTAGTGAATCATAACCAAGATTGTTTTCGGAAAACCAGCAAAACACGGTGGCTCGAGATAATGCTTTATCACCAAAGCCTAAGTGAGTAGATGGACACACTGCTGTTGCTTAATCGCGATCATCAAGACGTAGAATGTTTCAAGTATCTATAAACAACTTAAATAGCACTCGTATGACAGCACTTTCTGAGTTTTATTTATAATTCCATACTCTGAATTGAACATTTTCAGTTGGAATCTCTGGAATCTCTAGTGTTATTCATACTAAATACACTGTTTATTGCTATTAGAGCAACACTCACAATTGCTCTGTCTTGCGGAAGTTTCAATAATAAGTTATTTTCATCAGAGACCGAAGGTAAAATGTTCAATCAAAACGTGCGTCAGACAGTGTAATTGTGAGTATTGATAATGTGGAAGCACAAAATAGTGTGTTCAGTATTTTTTGCATGAAAGGGCAACAGTTTATTTGTTATCTGTCAAGTGCAATTGTGTGTAATGTTTATTTTAAAATAATTTTTAATTAATGTGATATTTTTTACCGCATGTAACTTTTCTCCTTTGATTTTTTTAATGAAAATTATGTCGGGATTATTATCTGGAATCTAACGCACCCTATGAAATATATATCATGCATATTTGTTTTTATATAACTAACTTTAAACTAACTTTAGGGGAAGTAGGTTTCACTGATAATTTTTCTGCGACTGATCCATTTGCCATCGTCTACACTATCTTTGCTTCCAACCTCTAAAGAAATGTAAGTCCCATCTAGGTACCTCTTAAATAAACGTTTGCTGCTTAGGTATTCTTCCTACATTCGTCGATTATCGAAAATATCAACTTTGTGCTTTGAATAATCAAATAAAAGTATGTTGAAGAATAAATATGCGCGTTTCGATAACCAAGTTATCGTGTTCGGTATGAATATCACCAACGGTTCCAGAAATTCCATTTTAGTTAAAATATGATACTTTCACCGTGCGAGTAAAACTGAGTTATCAAGCGATGCACCTTATGTTTCAATTTTAAGACTTTTAAACTAGAAGAAAATATGCGCGTTGATATAGAGCAACGAATTGCTGATTATTTACTAAAATTAGGCAACGGTGAACTGATGAAATATTTTGAAATTATGAAGGGGTGGAAGACAGCAATAATCGCTCCTCTCAACAAACATGTTGAAAAAATGTATGATGATATAGTTGCCAAAATTCCTGAACAGTACAAAATCTACTATAGCCATGACTCAATGAAACATCATTCTGACGGAGCAGTTGAATTTCTCAATAAAGATAACATTTTAGACGTTTGAAGAAGGGAATTCCTGAAGGAAAAATAAACTGAGCGAGAACTTGTGAGGTGGTTAGTGAATGATAGGATCGGTTTCCTTAACATAAATAATTTATCACGTCCATAATCACAATGCAATCTCTATAGCAAAAGAATTGAGGCGTAAACTAACATAATATTTTTCTTAAAAAAATTCGATAATATCTTACCATTCAAGAGAAGGTGGAAATTTTGGCTTACAATAAGCATCTTCCTTAAGTTTAACATTGGGTTTTGCTAATGTTCTTCCAATGAATTCACTTTTACCAACTTTATCCTGATCGAATATTTCGATAATGATCGGTGGCGGATCGTTTTTTATTTCATCACCATCGCCGTAGATCAGTATCTCTTCGAAAATTAAAAGTTCATCCCAGGTTGGACTCAAGGTTTCATCTATTACTTGAGTAGTTTTACTAAATTCGCCAGCAATTATCCTTGCAAAAGGGTCCGACAGGCCCGAAGCATCGCTTCCTATAAGGGATCTTGCTTGGTAAATGTGAGCACGTAGTTGAAACAGCTGGAAAAATTAAAGTAATTTCAGACAACACTATTTCGGGTAATTCGTGTTTTGTGAAATGAAGCTGGGAAAAATGATAATATACCTCTAAAAGTTGTTGCTATTCTGTTATTAATATATTTACTATAATAGAATTTAAAATTTACACCAAATGAGATATACATATTGATTGTGAAATTTTGAAGAATTTGTGTAACACTGATATGTTGGATGTGTCGTGATCAATTATTAAAATTTCATTGTGCTCCATATTAAGAAGTTATGTATCAATATAATTTTCATTTTGAAACCTTATAGACATCTGACAAAAAATTATTTTAAATTACACCAATCTACGTTTTTTAACATTTCTATATAATTTTTAAAACCGTTTCATGAATATATGAATATGAAAAAAAACTATACGTTTAATATAACTTTTATTGACAAAAACTTGATTAGTTAGAACGCCTTATATGCAAGAAACATAATTATGGTAGGTTGTAATAACAAAAATAACTACTCACGTGTTTTTCTATGTAATGAATCGTATTTGGCGGTAAAGCTCGGGGTCTTTCAATGTTTTTGATTTCTTGAGTATGCTCGTAACCGCCCGGCAAACCATTAAAGAGATCTTTTTTATGTTTAAGTAAACCAAGCCATAAAAATATTTCTAGCTTAGCAGGGATGGACCAACCACTCGGTCCCATAGCTTTTTTTCCTGGCAACTAAAATAATAATATGATCATTAGTCATTCCTCTCAAAAGTCATTTGATAGAAATTCAACAGTTATGGAACAAGAATATATGATAAGAAATAATAATAACATTAAATCGGAGCTTATTTAAGATCCGATTTGTTGTTATATAAGAAAAATTAGAAATCGGGATCGATGAAATGGATACAAAATATGTATTACTTATTCAAATTTATTGCGAAATCTATTTCTATATCATACATTTTTCATGTAATTATGAAAGCACTTGAAAAATCATGAACCAAATCAATTTTATATATGAAAGTGCATGCGCCTCAAGCCTTATAGAGATAATAATAATCGTATAAAACAAGAAAAATGTATTAATTAATTATGCCGAAGATCTTGTTTGATTTCGACGTAATTAACAAATTTACAATCATTGTTAAAGCTAAAATCATATATTCAAACTAGGTGCCATTCATTTCTGGACACATAATTGGATAGCAACCATTTGAATAATTCCTTGCCTTATTCGATGTTCATCAATATTGGTTGTTTCACTCTTATAGATTTTTCAATCAAAAGTTTTTCTATAAAATTATGAGAAATCAACGAACAATGGAAAATATAACCCTGAAAAATGTAAAAGACAAAAGAGGCATTGTAACAAAGGAGGAAGATTAAGTTGAAAGGTGTCAAGAATACTTTAAGTAGCTCCCGAAGGGTCAAGACGGAAGTGAGGAAATACGAGAATATTAAAACGGATAAAAGGTAATAAATCTGGAAGAGAAAAGACACTCAACCCTACTTCTTTTACTCGTAACTGTAGATAGACATAAGAATTAAGTAAGAAATTAAAATTTTTGCGTTTGAAGAATCAATTAGGATAATCTAGTGCAGTTGCTTCCTTTTTGAATATTCAAACTGGCCCTATCAATGAATGCTGGTCTAAAATGTTCACAAACCTTCAAGAACATCGTTTGAACTTTTCCGCAATCTTTTCCGCATTCTTCTTCGACGGGAGAGTAGATAATATCTCTAGCGGGTATACGTTGGTACGCCTGTCTCTTTCCTCGACTAATAATCCAAAGGAAAACATCTGGCAGAGCATGTTGTGGCTGAAAGTATAAAAATGGAGTAAAATTGAATAAGTGAATTTGAGAAACGTATGTTTAAATATGCCTAAGTAGAGGTAATTCACTTGGCGTACAATATAAATACTAAATAAATAAATAAACACTAACTGTTAATTACTATCACTGATATTTTCGGTGTAAATCTACATTGTTGAATATAACGTCATTTTTCATTTGACTATGGTAAGTATACTTTGTAGTTAATTGAGGAGTGCAGTGCAGAAAATTGAATTTGTTTTATTTTTCTCAACTTTTGACGGAATTTATCATGACAAGAATGTGTACCTCTCCAAATTACAATTGCAGAATTTTAAAAGCGATATAGATCGTCATAGAAGCATGTCTATGTACTAAATAAGTTGAAAGTAAATACAAATTTTTAGTAATATTTGAATGTTTACTACTATGCAATTCAATAATTATCGGAAATCAAAAAAAATGATAAGAAATTATAATCTACTTACATCTTCTACGAGGATCTTCAATCTTCCGAGACATTTCTGGGCCGATTTGAGTCTCTCTTTGAACGAATTTTTTGTGACGAGTGCTTTGAGATTTCTTGCAGAGTTACCAATTTGTTCCTGTGTGTTTTTAAATGATAAAAATATTAGTTTACTGCCAAATAAATTTTTTTTTTCATTTTTTAATAAGTTGTTGTACTATTAAACACTAATAAAATAATATCTGTAATCAGTTGAAAAACAATTTAATATATTTCAACAGTACAGAAATTGATATTTGGGCACCACTGACTGAGATATCCGTATTTGAATCCAATTATATGTAGATCTTATTCTAATAAATTACATGAAAACATCCACACTTCGAAACTTGCTCCTATATCAAAATATTATCAAAAATGACACAAAAATACTTAATATAAATCTAAATTATATTTTAAAGAAATAGACTTGATGATACTTGTACTATATTTACTATGGATTGAGGATAAGTGAACTATACATAGTTGTTCCCAGTTTGTGAGGAGGAATTACATTGGTTGTCCTATAAGGCTTTGGCTAGGAAGTTGCATAAAATGGTTTAATTTGTGAATTATATAATTCACGAGACATCGAAAAATCAAATGTGAGTCGATGAATCGATATTCGATCAATTACAAGTTAAGTGGGTTTCTTAAACAATTAGTTTCCTTATAGTGACTGAAAGTATTCAGTTTATTAATGCAATTTTCCCGTTTCAGGATATCAAGAACGCGAGAAGGATAGAAATTTTATCAATTTAGACATTGAAATATTTGCAATCGTACGATGATTTTCGACATGTATTAAACCATCAGCAGAACTCGCATCGACTTTAGGTGATAAAACACTATCTCGAGCCATCGTGTTTCAGTGGTTTTATGAATTGAGTGAGATTGAGGCATACTTAAGCAATATTTCCACTAGCATACATTCAATATTGAAAGAAAATTTGGCTGTCAAAAGGGTTTGTTCACTTTGGATACCGCATAATTTCAACAATCGCTTTAAAAAAGACGTTCATAAAATCGTCTATGCATATGAAAAAGAAATTAAACACATTGTATATTATGGTTCTTTCAAAACGAATAAAAAAAAGTTGTTAGCGCACGAAGCACTTCGAAGTAAGTGGACGCCTGTGTTTTCGGAATAACTGTACATGCCACCACCGTTCCATTAGAGCAACGTAGAATGGTCAATTCTGAATGGTACACAATCATTTGTTTGCTAGAAGTGTTCGAAAAAATCCCAGAATACGAATAATTCTCCATCTCGACAATGTGAGCTCTTCCACATCAGTTCAAACAAACACAAATATCAGTCAAAACATCGAATCGATGGGTCATCCACTATACAGTCCTTGTTTAACACTCAATGATTTTTTCTTATTTCCGCAGATCAAAAATAAAATGAATTGCGATGTAACGTTTTTCTATACCTTAAGTAGTCGTTGATGCGTTAGAATCATATGTTTTGGAGGTACATTAATCGGAATGGAAAAAATGCTTAGAAAATTGGTTCAAACACTTCAAACGCATGCAAAAGTATATTGATCTTAATAGAGAATATTTTGAAAAATAATAAAGACATCCAATTATAAATAGTTGGTTTTATTTAATTATCTCAAAACTTAAATATATTGAGAACTTATAATCTTTTTCGTTCATTAGCTCATATGAAATCTTAAACTGTCAATATTTTGTACAGCTGATATTGATGTTTACTTAATTTTATGTAGCTTCTTTCTCTAATTCATAGAAGTAAGGGATGTAACAAGGAAATACCCAAAAATAAAAGTTCCCATCTATTATCATTTCTAACGTATATGTTTACCTTATTCCTCACGAGGACTGTGAATATATTTAGATATAATTTATTTTGATGTAGAAAATGTGAACAAATATTTATAATTACATTGTTTTAAAACATTCCCATTCCCTTTTTATTGTGCGATAAGTCATTGAAAGAGCCTAGTAATGATATACTATTTTTACGGTTAATCAGGCTACCTCGCGAATTTGAATATTGAGTAAGATGTACTAATTTAATTTGATTCAGCATGAAAGAAAAATAGATAATAAGTACGTTTATGCGAATTATAATATTGCCAAGGAAGGGAATGACAGCTAATGATATAACAATTTTATTTAGAACCGTTTTCAATGCCTCATGTATTATCATACTATATTCCGAATCAATAATATGAAAGGTATTTGTTTTTATCCAGAAATTCGTTCAGGGTTTTCGATATTCAAGTTTAAATATAAATTTTGAAATGGTTAGAGATATTGCATATTTATAGATCAAATTATTCATATCCCAAGCTCTCAATTTCAAGTGTATCTATTATTGAAAAAAATTATTTGTAATTGGAAATTGTTGAAAATAAGAATACACCTAAGAACAAAGGATTTTTTCATTTATTCATTAAATATAAACTATAAGTTCACACTTACAATTTCTCTTTGACATAATTTCAGATGTTCCTTATCAAGTTTAGTCTTTCCAGTTTCCGCCTCACTCAAAGACGCTTTCGATAGAATAATATACTTAGCACATCTCGTCGAAAGGTCATCTAAAACTCGTTTGAGTTGAATCTCCATATCAGGATCCTCGGCTTCTACCGCTGAATTCACTTCCGACAACCCGTCTTCCTGAAAATGATTACAACTAATTTGGTTAAAGGTTTCTAAACTTTAACCAAATGAATTTAACTTCTCAATGACGCGGTGCCTTTTATATAATAAAAGAATTTTCAGAAAAATGTCTATGTCTATTCAAGTACAATCGTAGTTAGTACAATATAAATGATATTCTCGAACCTTATCGTTTACTAGTTGAGCAGTTGAATTTATTTTGCTATTAGAGAAGAATAAATGATAACCATGTACTCTGACCAAACTATAGGGTGGTTTCAAGATTGATTGTAATGGGTTTAACAGGAAACTATAGCGAAGACTTCGGCTCGTTCGTTCGTTAACACTACAACATTTTTTATAATTGAAACAAAAATGGCGTACGTTGTATAATATGTGATTAAATAGAATATGGAAAGCTGATATCATGCTGAAAAAAATACTATAGAAATCATAAATATTTCCCAGCCACATTTTCTTCACTAAGTGCCGTATTTTTTTGAATAAATGAATGTCTGATATTTTATATTCATTGTATTGAAGGAGCAAATTGATGTAATTTCAAGAGCTTTGTAGAATCGTCAGAATCACTTGAAACAAAAATGGTGATTCCAGTACTTTAATGAGAAAGTGAATTTCTTCTCACGCTAAATCAATTAACTTGCAATATTATGAATACGAGTAATAACTAGACAAGTATTAACTTTTTTCTTAATTGTGGATTTTCACAAGCAGGCAGAATTTTTGTAATTCTTCTTCATTTTGGTCGCCTCCAATCAAGGAATATTGTGCATTTTTGTCTCGAATCAGACAAATTATGGCATTTATCTTTTAGATATATTAGATGACTAGTGACTTATAATCATTAAAGATCGACTATTTTATCTATACTGGAATCAATTTACTTTTTACTTTGTTTTCTGTTTTTGATCACTCTTTCAACAATTCCAATGAATTTCTTTCATAAACTTCGCTGACTAACGTGTAAATTATGAACGTTTTACTGAATGGCCAATCAAATGTAGCTGTATCACATTTAATAGAGAGAGACTTATTAGTCGCATTATTGAATGATTGAACTCGTCTACCTTTATCCGAAACCATTAAATCTGCTCCTCTCTGTGGATATGTTATCGAGTATGTATTTCATCGTACTACAATTATTTGTAATTCTTAATTATAAACTTTGTTTATTTTTCGAGGTATCTCATTGCTGTTTTGCTGATAATATGAAAGTTCAAGTTCAACACCATGTTTGGAATCTCGTTTAGGATTAGGATCCGCATTAAATATTTGATGTGAAGGGCAATATGTCTAAAATTATGTAAAAAACAATATATATTTCAGTTATTTTGTAGTTTCTTAATTATAGAGATCTCACCATTTGGTACATAATTTAATGTTTATTTGGGAATATTTTTCGAATACACTATAAACAGGCAATATTTGTAGTGTATTCAATGTTACTTCATTAGGAAGTAAGGATACTAAATTGTTCAGTTCAGATTTAACTTTGGTTTTTTTAAAAATTGTGATACGATCAAACACCTTTACATTTTTATTTATTGGTTACTGATCTTTTTTGTTATAAATACTTACGAAATGTTCTACGAGCTTTGTAATGATATTTGAATTGTACATTCGTCTCCGATGATCTGGCCACACCGATCTAATGTGCATACAGGGTTTGTTATCCCAATAAGGTAAGAAGTAAAACGCCTTATCATGAGTCATTGGTTTGGTAGGAGTCGTTGTGCTTTGCCAAGAGGCACTTTCTGTTGTAACTACCTCTGAAAATAATTATTAGATACTAATGTGTAGTACTTATATCATAAAAACTTATATGAATTACTATAAGTATATTTTTATCACGTAGTATAGTCTTTCTAGCAGCATTTTGCTTCGGAAACAAGAGTTTTTGAGACCTACATACAACAAGCGTCCAGAAAGTTGAATACACTGTGGTGCGTGATTTGATTTTGCTTTACCTTGGATCTTATATCAGTTCAGTCAGGATTGAGAGATTTATGGTCTTAATATGTAATATAATTGTTGGAAAACTGTTTGAGTCTTTATGTCTATAAGTATAATTAATTAAGCACGTGCCTAGTTATTAGTGCTTCTATATTAGGTATCGACTGGTAACATGGAAAATAAATGTTATTTTTTAACAGCTTCGTGGTATTTAAATTTTCACTTCAATAAGAACTTTTATTCACTGTTTTGGCTCAATGTGTTTATTTGTTTGGTTATAATTATATAATTCAAAATAAATTTAAGAATGCTTTTTACAATTGAAAAATTGATAAAACCGTTATTACCCCATAATATTTACAATGGCAATTGGTAGTTAAAATAGTAGAAGGAGATTTGATTTAACAATAAATCGTATTGATGACTCATACTTTTCAGTGTTGATTTGCATAGTGTTAACATTAGAGTATGTAACTGTATCAAATTTTGTTATGTATTATTCGAGGATAGTCCCAGAGTACCTAGCTTAACCTGGAGATGGTGGTAGTTGCTTGAAAAATACCACTGTATTAGCAATGGTGCACGTTATCAGTGAATTTCTAAGGCGTTAGCCCAACCAATATGAAAGCTGAACTAGATTCTATTCTGGTTGAGAATGCTCGTTCATTATCAACAGTAAAATATTGGGTAGCAAAGTTTAAGCGAGGCCCTACAGCCTGTGAAGATCAGCATCGCAGTTTCGACTAATTGGGCACCGCGTTTGCTCACAATGGAACTAAAACAACATCGTGAAGATGTCTTCATCGAGTTTTTGGCAATTTTTCACAGAAAAAAATCCAATTTTTGCGTCATTCTATATTCATGGAGGGAACGTGAGCCAACGTCACATTTTAAACAAAAGAACAATCAAAACAATGGACTGAAAAGGGAGAACCGGCGCCAAAGTAGGCAAAGACCGATCCATCTGCAAGCAAGGGTATGGCAATATAAGAAACCTTATATTTGCAGAGATTTTGGCTCTCATATTGACATTGTAGGTCGTTATTCAAATACTCGTTTTTAATAAGTTACTTCTGTTCCTTTCCACTAAAAATATTGCTGTGAAAGCATCTATCAGTAAATAACAGAAAACAGAGAACTTTTATTATACTATTATAAGAAAAAAATTGAAAATATGACGAAAAACGAAAGAAAAAATGATGGGACTACAGAAATCCATAAAATATGAGAAACGATCATTCCTATGCTTCATTGGCCCACAAAAGCGTTTGACCGTATTAAATTAGAATATTTAGGCTCGTATTAATGGTAAACAAACAAAACCCTTACCGGTTAATAGAGGTATCAGACAAGGAGACTCAATTAGTCCCATGTTATTCAGCATAATAATGGGTCAAATCATAAAAAAGGTGCGGCTAGGCAAACATTACGAAATGGGTGACAAAGAAATCAAAATCCTGTGCTATGCCGATGATGCCATGATATGTGTCGAAAATGAAGATGATATTCAAAGATTATTGAATATCTTCAATCTCACAGAAAAACAGTATAATTTGACCATCTTGGTTGTAAAAACCATATGCATGACAACGTCACAAGAGCCCATTAGATACAAATTAGAACTAGGTCAACTAACAACAGAGAATAAAACACAAATACCTTGGAATTGACATAGCCAGTTATGGAGAGGTAAAAGACGAGGTAAGGGGACAAGTAGCTTGAACAAATAAGGTCGCAGGATATCAACGTAGAATGGCGGAACATACACATAAGATAAGAAACAACGGCACCAATTTACAAAGCAACAATTAGACCTATAACGACCTACAGATCAGAAACAAGACCAGGAACATCATGAAACTTCTCAGGTGGATCTCAGGAAAACACAATTAGATCGAGAAAGAAGCGGAAAAAATTGGACAATTATGTTACGTAGATAACATTAATGAATTGATATCACAGACGATAGACTGGTAAAAATAGCAAGGGATAAATCTCCAATTAGAGCACGGAGTAGAGGTTTACCACGAAAGTGGGGAAAGATATCGAAGAACTAACAGGTGTTAGACATATTATGGAGGTAAGAAGAAGATTATAGTCTATTAAATTTTCATTAAATTCTATATCAAAAGACGTTAATATTGAATATCTTAAACTTAGCTCTACTGTAATGTGTAATTTGACCACCAATATCGACTTGGTTTCGTTGAAAATATACTAATTACTTGTAATTCCACAACATCAATATAATCACACGGTACAATACAAAAACCTTTTTATTTTTTAATAGTGTTGAAAAAATATTTGATTTGAAAATCTCAATCTCAATATTCATTTTTCGTGATGATTTATCTCCTTTAGTTTTATTATCATTATTATTATTACTATTATTTTTATATGTTTTTTTGAACGATTTTTTATAAAATCAGATTTTATACAAAGAGAAATTATCACGAAAAATCTATAAGAAGGTCCAATAAGTGAGGAGCTGAAGAAAATTATCCAATGTATTTACCCAGTTCCTCATTGTCAGAATCGTAGTGTTCTCTAGTAGATTGATTGTGTCCATCCATAGAATTTCCAGCGTTACCGACACTGATTTCAAAATGCACAGCTTTATCTCCCAACTTCTTTTCTAAAATAGAAGCATCTAAAATGGTGGCGAATAGAAAAAATTCCTCGTTTTTAGCATAGAAAGCTTCATTGATTGGTATAATAGGTTCTAGCTCTATTGCTACCGGTGAAAGGTCAATACTATCAGTGATTTCAGTTCGTATTGAAACTAGGAGACGAGCTCTATAAGACACACCTGAAATTAAAAGGAAATATTTTAAGCATATATTTGATTCATCTCATCCTTTCAAAAAAAAAACGGTTCTAGATTCACCTTCTTACTAGATATCCCTCCCAAAGGGTGAACATCGAAATGCAGTTAGGAATTTCAAAAGATCAAATTATTTTTTATTCATAATAGTTTTTTCAGTTTTCATTTTACATCATGAGTAAAATTACATCATTTTTATTTTCAATTTATTTTCATTGATAAACGCACAACATTTATTATCAGTTTATCATCGTTTAATCAAAATATATTTCTCTTTATGAGAATTATTAGGTTATAGAGTAAACATTAACTTCATGATGAGTTGCCAGCCAGCCCAGTTTGGAATACATGATGTTTAATATATTTCAAGTGAATAATAGTGAATCTGAATTGGACGGACTTTTCTCACTTCTTACCTTCTCCTAGCCCCGTATTCAAACTAGAATGTTCGTCAATAAGACTGTAATCTCTTGTAGATCCATACATGTGGATGAAAGATGGACCAAATGTCGGGAGAAAACCTATAAAAAATATGAAATTGTATTTTTTAGTCTAATTATTTGGTTCCTTCCATAAAATTGCTAGCTATGATGATATACAGAAAGAATGTGAGTGCCTTTACGATTTTATATAAATTAACAGTTGTTCTGAGTAAAATTTAGAAGCGACACAATATCATCTAAGATGTTCAAAATAGTTCTCCATGAAATATGTGAGAAATCGAATTTAGAAAGAACATTAAAATTGATGTAATTTATTAATTATTTTGCAAATAATGCTTCCAAAATTGAATAAGCTTGTTAGACTGGAGATGGGTTATAGTAAACGAAAAATATGTTAATTTTCTCAATTTTAGTACAAATATTTGCTTGATAGAAAAAGTGATGATTATGTAATCAGATTGAGGAGCCGAAAAACTTAAACGATTATATTTAGCTTCTTCAATTTTCGTGCAAATCATGACAAATCTCGAATTTTCAAAAAAAAAGAATCATTATATAACTGCTAACATAGGAAAATCATTATTTTGATTATCTATTCTGTTCTGTTGTCTATTATCATAACTTTTACCAATTGCAATATTGTTCTCAACATCTCCGAAGGAAATTGATTAAGTAAATGTTTTTGAGTAAGAATACATTCAGAGGCTACTACCATTAAATCTATACAAGTAATTTGATAGCTGATCTAAATCTAAATATTATTAAGATTTATAGATTAAGCACTTTTCACACTAACTTAACCTAACCTGCATATCTCACCCTTTTCGCCATCGTTGGAAATAGTTTTTAAGTCTATAAAATGGGTTCCGATGACCGTCGGTTTCACTGGATCGTCAGCTCTCAATTGAATTTTTATCCGCTGACAAAGGGGCGGAAACATTTCCGTGAAAATTAATTGTTCGTTCCATACCGGTGCATAACTGTGCTTTACCACGCTTGTTTTGCCCTGGAATAGACAGATTAAATTAACCATTTGGTGCTTGGAGAAATACTTGCAATATTATTTAAAAAATAGAGTATGTAGTTAGAGCCTTTTTTAAAATCTATGTTACATAGACGTTCATCGAAACATTTATCAAGAAGTTTGTTGAAAAGTTATGAGGAAATAAATATTTAGAAAATATTGAAGAGTATAATTTCACCTTTGTGTTTTTGAGGGTGTGGATGAATTCAATACTTCTAATGAAGAAAAGTCGCCTCTAAAAATGATAGACTTTTCGTCTCACTTTTTTGTTCGTAGACAACATACATTATATTGATTAACGTGTGTGAAAAATGAAGCTACTATGAAATGAGGAATAATATCCTATATTTTGGGCATTATTGCTAAAAAATGAATCAAACTAACCAAACAATATCTATAGATCAACATGAAAATTTGTTAAATTTCAATTAGGGCATATTTTCTGTATATTTTAATCAAGATCTCTCAATAACCGCCAAATTTGAAATTTTTTGAAAATAACATATAACACCGTTTTAGTAGTTTCAAGAGAAGCTACAACAATCGCAAAGACAATAAACAAACAACTAACGAAAGAGATCTAAGATGATTCTTCACGAAAAATATATAAAAAAAATCTAAGAAGTAAAAAGTTGACGAAAATCAAAATTATATCTTGTGTGAAGCCATGCTTCAGTTATAACGTAAAATATAATGTGTCACATAGGAGTGGCATAGGAGACATTTGACTAGGAGTTGTAATTGTGAAATAGAAGACCAAAAGAAGTAACGCAGACAAAAAGGGTAAAATAGAAAGAGAAAAAAGTATATGTCACAACTCCCAATAACAATAAAACAGTCATACACCCCAAGGTAATCTGGCTTAGGATTGAATAAAAATAGAAAAGAGAAATATTGAAAAAATATGTAAAAAATTGTTTTATTCTTATACGAATAAATAATGCATCACCTTGGCTTTTTAAGGAACGATATTTTTCCTCGAGCTGGATAAGTATTCTAAATGAGTTGACACTTGTATGGTACTAAGTACTTTATGAAATAGTGCCATATAAAGAAGCCTTTATTTGCACATTATGGTATGCCCGTAAATATATTTTGTGATAATACGGGTGATTAATTGGTTCAAAATTTTTGAGATAGCTACGGAGTTATTTAATATCATATAAAAGATGTGCATATTTCCATCCTTCGTCCAACAGATAAATAGAAAGATTTGCGATGCCTGTAATTTATCCGGAAACATCACAACTGTTACTGAATACATTATTACAAATTTACCATCGGGATCAAAATATTACTATAGTCTAAGCTTGCTGATCTCATACAGCGAAATAAGGTTCTAACTAGAGATTTTGGTACCTAATCCTAAGAAAGCTATGATAGTAAAAATTTTGTCATTCAGTACAGAGAAGTTTCACCAAGTAATTGGTATATAAAACTACCAAAGCTTGAACCAAAGGCTATCGATAGAGACTTGAACTACAGAGGACAAGACAAGGAAGAAATGTTGAAGCGATATGTTGATCAAATGTAGAAGCTCAAGTCGTTCTAGAACCACCTCTATTTTGTGACAGTAAATTCTTAAACTCTACTCCACCGTAATATCCAAGCATGGTGGAGACAAGACCGGTAGGATACCTGGCAGCCGATTGTAGTAAAACTTTCAGATATGATCAAAGTGCCCAACACCAAGTAGTAACGCTTCACTTCCCTAGAAGCCTTTACTACCACTATATGAATCGACCGTTTTCATTCAAGTAATACGTCTTCATTTACTGTGGCTCAACGCAAATTTGTAAGGGCCTCCGAGTGTGAATTGGTAAAAAATATTTCTAAGACGAGAGAATTCTCATGTACCCACTTTTAGTAAGATCTTGATTATTTAGTTACGAATGATTGCATAAGGACTTTTCAGGAACTATAATCCGAGTTCAAGTAGATAGTTTTTGAACGTCATGTTCAATTATCAGTGAAAATCTAAAACAAGATCTACTTGTTTTAGATTTTTATTACTTTTGTGTGTGTTAATTTTTCGATGATATTTATTTAGTTGTATAATAGATTCAAGATGTTTAATAATTGTTATTGGGCAGGGATTTACCACTCACACAGATTTTGCAGTAAAGTTTAATTAAAATACAAAAAATATATAAATTCCAAATCTCAGTAACCCACCAATAAAGAACTTTTCAAGTTCAAAAACCATAAACGAATGAAATAACCCGTCAGTTGAGCTACAAGAGTAAAAATGATCATATGATAACGATTAAGGATTAACTTAAATCAGTTTCCGAACGATGAATGTGATCCGGGTTACTTTCGGAGCCCCCAGATCATGGTCGGGTTAACCCGATCATAGTTTTCGAAAAGTCTTATAGTGACTACAGACGTTAGTGGGTTGAGACAGTGTTATATTAGGGTCAATTTTCCTTGTTCAGTAATGTAATTCTTTATATTTAATTGTTTTATTGGAATACTCGTTTGTGTCGAAAATAAGAACTTGGAGGTAGAAATTGATACTGTAGTTTTGGAAAATATGGTATCTGAGATAAAAATTTCCATACATTTGGATAATTTAATTCTAAAGCCTTGTAACTTCTTTACCGGAATAGGCTGAAAAACTAATTCAACCTGAAAAACTAATTCAAATGTTAAATGGAGTTGGATAAGAACATAAAGAAATATTATGAATTAATTTAGGAGTTGGAGGAGAATTCCGATCGTCGAGTAATTAATGGAAAAACATAGCAAAGTTATGAGAGAAACTGTGGCAACGGCCAAGCACGTAGACAGAAGTAAACAAATAAAATGGACTATTTCACACCTTTCAACCGTTCAAGTCACAAGGAGTAGACGGCATCGTTCCAGCTCTTTTTCAAAGAGAACAGGAAGAAATCCTGCCACAATTGATCCGCCTCTGTAGAAGCAGTATGGAGCTCGGCTAAATACCGGAGCCTTGGAGAAGAGAAAAAGTAAACTTCATACCAAAAAGAGGAGAGAAAGACACCACACATCCTAAATCATTCAGAACAATCAGCCTCAGATATTTTTACTTAAAACGATTGAAAAAGCTGTCGACAACTACATTAAAACAGAGATTCTGCATACCAAACAGGCAAATCTCCGGAGACTACACTGGTATAATTGACAAACTGTGTTTAAAATGCTCTTTCGAATCAAGAAAAGAACTTAGTATCTGTTTAGATATAGGAGACTTCTTTGACCATACCCTACGTGGTTGTCAAAAGAGCATAGACGCGAGAGTAGTAGATAAGAAAACCTCTACATGAATGGCAAAAATACTATCTACTAGAACAGCGGAAATGAATGTAGGATAAGTCACCATTTAGGTTACTGCTTACGAGGGTATGTCGTATACCCGTGGAGCTTAGTAGTAGACGTACTCTTATGCGGGTTGACTGACCTCGTCAGTCTGTCAAGGATACCGGTGACATAGTAATCTACGCAAAAGGTAACTTTGATAATACAGTCTGAGATATAGAGAAGAAACTCAATTTCGCGTCCATCAAGCTAGAGGGGCAGGCCATTGGGTGGAAAACAAAGGGGAAAGACTGACACAGATAGTGAATTTCTCTGGAATGAGTAATAAACAGAGCAGAGACAAGATTTGTTCACTCTTCCAGAGCATTATTCACTAGCATTCAATATTCTCGCCAGTATCAACATTTCACGAGGGTTGACAATTGCAAAGTTTGACAATTAGAAAAACTTTAAGAGCAGATTTTAGTCCCCGACAATATACTGAGACTCAGACACAATTCGCGGTACGCCTACCTCTACCTAGTAACAAAAAGCGAATTTCAAGATCAATCAACCTACCGTGATGTGTGGGAGGTGCTTTAGTGCTTCCAAGACTTTGTCTTGGAATCCAACGTGGAGAAACTGACAATGACTAAGATAGTAAGAAACAAGTTGGATTGGCGAATCATTAGGAACATGATAGAGGTAATCTTCTAAGATACCGGTGTTCACATAATAACTGGTATCTCCTGCCCCCCGTTATTAGTAACTAATGAAGACGGAACTCTCTTATTTTCATGAGACAGGAAAGTTCAGAGATGGGTCTAGTTGCCGATTTAAAAGTACAAGTATATATAAGTTTAGAGTACAAGTATATATAAGTTCCATCTAAGGAGAGAGTGATGATATAAACTCCTCCATTAATATAAACCGTTAAGTCGGTCCTGTTTTAATATGTTGTTCAAGCTAAAGTTTGATGGGCTATTTGTACCTATTTACTATATCTACTAGCTATAGGAATTGAGAATGTGATGGCATAAATTACGTAAGTGTTTAAATTCATCTCACCCATTTTATGATTAAGAAATAAGAAGAAAAGCATTACAATATTATCCTGAGGAATCGCGTCCATCAAAAATTTTTGTCATTTTTGTTCAAGATGAGACATTAGAAAACCTCGTGAACACAATAAGTGAATGATCTGCGTTTTAGTAATCCACATTGTGTTACGTACGATACTTACTAATTAAAAAATACCTAATTTATAGCCTTCATGATGGAAGGAAATTACATTTCAGTTATTAATGAACTTTTTTTCAGAGATTTAACTTTTTAAATGTATACGTTGTCAAAAAATGTCATTTTTTTTTTAACTCTTATTGTTTAACCTACCATCAAACCAGCGAAGGATACTTGCACGTATGGATCGACAAGGTCGTTAAGCTCTCCCGTAAATGCTTTTTTCACGTTGGCCATTATCGAGGAGTTCATTTTCGGCAATCCGTCAGCTCTATAAATTTTCACAATGAATCGAGCTTTTTGTCTATCCGTGGGAACTCCATCGGGAAGAAGTAAATTACTAGAAAATAAATAAAATCGATGTTAACAAGGAAAACCAAAAAAACATTGAATTGGTGCTCTTCTAATATTGTATTTTTATAATATTGATTCTATTGACAGATTTCTAAAACTGTCTAGAGAAGTAATTTTGATGTAGTTTCAAGAATTTTGACAAAAATAATTATTACTTCTTCTCTCTAAAGAGTGTATGAGCCAGTTAGAGTTTAGAATGAATTATTATAAATTTTGAACCAGATTTTCAAATGATTCTTCATTTTGTACTAAGAGTTTTTTTCTCTATATATACAGGATGCTTCTAAATTCGTGCGACAACATTTAGCCCGTATAAAATTGTGATGGGTCTTTACTACTATAAAATTAATTTCTTTAAGCCTTCCTCTTCGGAGATATCACTCTTATAAGTTAGTGAGTAAAATTGAGTTTTTTTCTCTAAAAGTTAAGCAGTATAGAAATTTTCCAAATTTGGTGCAATAGTAAAGGCGGTATTTTGTTAATATTTCTATGAAATTAAGCGTCAAATTAACTCTTACTTCATGTATTTCTTAATATTTTCATAGAACCAATAGATTCTGGGACATAAAATAAAATACTGGTAGACCAGTGTCACTTTGGACATTTATTTGTGCCTATTCAATGTTTTTTCAAATTTCTGTAGACTGATGTTAAGCTCTATATTTGATAGTTTCAAAGTGGAGCTACTTATAAGTTTTTAGTCTGTCATTTTTACGTTAATTTGTCTAAACCAATAGCTCGATTTATTCATTTTATATCATTCACATAAATTCTGAAATGACCGATACGCATTTTGTACATCGTCTTTCTGCTGAAGAACAAAAAGATATTCTGAATAGAATTGATTAAGATCCAAGAACAAGCACTGAAAAAAATGAACTCTTAAGCATCCATATAGCGAGTTTAAAAAGAGCACTCATACCATCACCATAACCAACGTGTTCAAATTCTTTTACCTCGAGTTATGTAGTTTGTGAATAGACGAAATGCAGCTGAATCCCTAATTTTTAAATGATGTACTGTTTATGAATGGAAAATGTTTTTAAGAAGTATGCATTATAAATTTTTATAGTAATCATGTCATAAAAACCTGAGGCCGGCCCTGTGCCAAGAAACTATAGTATGTATGGTGAATCGCGGATTATACGGTGGCCATTTCTTTGTATCCTTCTGGGGTCCTGTTTGCATTATGTTGTGACAGTTTTTATAGAGGCAATAACAAATAAGGGCTTTTTGTTTGCTCGCGGCAAATAAGAGATTTACAGGAAATCGAACATTCGGGAAAGTAAGTTAGTACGTAAAAAGTCTCTGACAACTGGACAGAATTAGTGATAAAATTAATATCATGGTGGGGGATAGGGATGGGGAGAAGTAAACCAAACGGTGCATTTAAATAAATTAGTGTGTTAAGTATAAGTGAATATTTTAGTGATAAGTGCTAGTAAATAGTTTAGTATCAGTATAAAAACAAATCATGTGAGCAAGATACACTGTATGTAGAACCCCACCGGTTTGTAATTAAAAACTGTTTAAATAAATAAAAAGAACATCAAATGAACACAGTATGGATTGGGATCATGGAGGACAATTTAATTGTGCATTTTTTTATTTAGTGGAAAAATAGAATAAATGGAATTATTCAGTGCTCCAGTATAGACCTCTAGATAAATGTTCTATCCAAAATATCCTAGTTTGAGGATCGTGAAACTCTGGGTTCCTGGATGTTCAGAATAGAATCCATGTAATTTAGATTTTTGGTTCTGCGGTTACCTTGAATCAATAGTTTACCAAACACATTGATAGTTTAAAAAATTCTCCTCAAAGAGCGTGCAAAAATAAATTAAAAAAGAAATAAGGTGAGGGTTGCTAATTTTACCTCAATATAATGTTCTTAATGTTGAAAAAATATCGGTTCTTGGCATTCGTGATTGCATGGAATTTACAAAATTTTCAATTCTTACTTAAATTTGGGAAAAAGCTTGTCTGATGAGACTCCAATAATAATTTTTAGAATTTAAAATTTTAGAAACACCGAGAACTAGTAAAAGTTAGACAACTTACGCTTCAATATCATCCTCATCTTTATCGCTTTTGGGAGGTACCTTGACGCTGTCTCCTTTACCAATTACACTTATATCACACTTCAAGTATCCTTTAGGACCGCCAGCAATGTCATCGGGATCAGTAAGAACGGCCCATTTATGATAGAACTGGTGATCTGTTTAAATAATAATTATTTGAATATTTATACGAGTATATAATATTTTGGTGTAAACTATGGATAATTTGCAGCATACTTTTATTATTATTATTTATTTGTCTAATTTAATAACATATCATTTCCACCAATATCTAATCACTACTGTAATTGTTACTTGTCAATATTTATGTTGATAAAAACAAAACAAAAGAAATAGAAACACAAGAGATAATGATGCGTTTTCAATTTTCTTCCTTATTGTTATAGCTTACGACAAGCTTTCTGAGAGCCAATCCTAAGTTAAGAAAACGTCAAACACCTGCAAGCTACTCCCAAAATAAATATCATAAGTTCGGGTTCGTGGTAAGATATCATCCACTATATGTGAATAATACAGGGTAGGCTCCGTTAACCACTCGAAAAACAGTTAAATTTACTCGTCAGCAACTACGAATTTATCTTGACACGCACTGAGAAATTCTTCATACAATCGCTGTGACTGTAATTGCGTGTGTCAAACATTAAACATCCAGTTAAAGTGATTTTTACTCGATATTTTGTTTTTGATTTGTGTAATTCAAGTTTTTCAGCATTCGAATCTTTTTTATATATTAGAAAAATTTGTGACCATATTCTATAATAGACTACATTATCCTGATATTGTACTTAAGATCAAATTACTTTTCTAGTAAGTCTATATGAAGTACTCGTACATGTTTAATTGACTAAGGCTTAATGAGCATCATTATCATCATTAAGTCATTCGATTTTGTTTTTTTTATCTATTTTCTTGTAGGATGGTCAAAAAAAAATGATAGAAATTAATTAAACATCTTAATTGATTAAAAATATATAAATACAGGTAGTTTCACTAGCACAGGAAAGGCATCTCGTTCAAAATATAAATTCAGCAGTGCTACAGTGACGATTAACGTCATAGGTACTAGATATTTACACGGATTTTTGGGGTGGTTGTAAGGTGGTATGGATTTGAACTAAAAAATGCTTTATAAAGGATTTTCACGTTAAATATAACTTCAACAAAATATATTTATATGCCGAAGTGGCAAAACAGCTAACAGGGCTAAAGTCAACACGTTATTGCACAACTATGTCAGATTCTTTATTCACAACGGTTAAAATGTTGCCTAATTTTGGGGATTGGATTCTGCATTCGACTTTGAACCAGTCCATAAAACAAGTAGTAACTAAATTAACTAGTCTCTCTATGAACTAATATTCTTGATAAACAGTTTGGAATGGTAATGGTAAGGGAAATTAAGGTATAATAATTCGTTCCCTGAAAGTCACTATTCTTTATACCTGCGTTGAAATTAATTTCTCACTCAAACATTTTTTAAACAAATTCAGAAAGATTAATATGAATTGTAAAAAACCTAGAGTTTAAAGAATGAGAATTACATGGTTTATTCATTTATTTATTAATTTATTATTATATTAATATATTGTTGAATATTGAAATATTTGAATTATTTTGGACAATATAGAAACATCATTATACCACCAGGAAAACTCGATAAGAGAACACTGAAAAATACTTAAGATAGGAAACTTGACTAGTGATTATGCCTAATTGGATATGTTTCTGTTAATGAACTCAATAATTTTCTTAAAATATGTTCTAGAGTGATTTTCTGCCTCTTATAATCGCCTTTTCAACTGTCAGATAATATTGAGGCGTAAAAAATACATTGAACTTGCATTTTACATAGCTATAAGAATTAACAGAAATCGGTATAAAATCGATAATCTTGAGAGAATCAATCATTTAAACTTTTGAAGAGGATAGGAGAATGATAAATTATCTTTTTTTTTTTCAAAGCATAAGTGACAATTAATATATATAATTATGAACTATTATTAACAAAAATACGCTACATAAGCATAAGCTCCAAAGATTTTTAACCAACTCTACAAAATATGGAAGTTAATATGTGCATAAAGTAACTGAAAGCATACATGCAAATGATTGACACTGTTTTCTACATTTCTTCAATTTCTTATTTCTTAGACTGATTAGACCTTTTAATATATTAATGCATCTAAATATTCTCAATTTCTTAGAACTTTTGATATGTTTATGTTTCTAAATATTTTTGATTTTAGGTCTCTTCTGTTTCAAAATTATTTTTTTTGATAAATTTTTAAAATAAAGATGAGATCAGACTCTTTTTTAACTCCTTATCAAAAGTCGAAACGTCTATTTATATCTTTCTTTTAAAAAATTATCAAAAAAACTAATTTTGAAATAGAAGATACCTAAAATCAAAAACATTCAGAAACATAAATATATGTATATATACCTATGTGAAATAATAAAACTTTAAAGGAAAAAGTCTCAATTTCAAGTCACTTCACTTGTGATTTTGTTTTAAAATAGATAAAAATATTGACGTTTCGACCTAATGTGGTATTTATGGTTCGGAATGTCAAGATTTTTTTCTGTGTAATACGAAGTTCTAATTAAAGGAGACCTGAACTCAAAACAATTTATCAATAAAATTATAAAAAAAAGGTTTAAGAAGCAAGAAATTAAAGAAATTTTTTTATCTTTGTTGTGGATGTTTATAATTTTCTGTTTTAACACATGCATAAATACTCTTGATCGTGGCATTTTACCATAGTGAAAAGTTGATCAGATTAAAGATAGAAAACTTGAATAACCAGTTTGCCTTAGTCTCGGTGCGCTTATTTCACTATTTATGTACCATTCTTAAAAATCCAGCTCATATCTGTTAATTTTTTTATTCTAAAGGAGGCTATCAATTCGTTCAGCATGTCATAACATTGTCAGATTACACTATTGTTTCAGATAATGTGTTCATAAGCTAACCTGCTAATGTTTTGATTTTTGTTATAATTTATAAATTTTTAGAATTATTTAGGATGCTCTGCATGAATCGATTAGAAGCGTTACTCCAAAATAACATATTTAATAATTCATTACATCACGAACATAACCATTAACATCGCATCATTCTGCTTTTAATAGTTTCAAAGTTGCATTCATTGTCGATTTATGTGAGGTGATGAAATTGAGTAGTATTCTTTATATATTTGTTAAATTGTTAATTATGTGTATAGAAATTCGATATATTTCTTTTGCTTTATAAATGAGAATGATACGACAGCTTAAGATATACTGGTTACTCTAAACGGTGGCAGAAAACTGGACATACAACAGCACAGAAAAAAACTGAATAAACTTGGAAGACTGATCAATTATCAATTTAATTATTTAGTTAAAAATTTCACCACGCATTAATTCCCCGATGATGAATACATAAGTATTCGAAAGCTCGGAAAATATATTAGAAATAGTACACTTGGTGTTTAATTTTGGTACACTCCCACTACGAAAACGCTCATTCACCAGCTGACAAATACATCGTTCCATCAAACTTATATACATGCAAATAAGTTCATTATATTGAAATCCTTTATCAATCATGTCATTTCGAGTGAATTTTTATAAATGATTAATTAATTGAATAAAACCAAGTGGTTTATGTAGTACTAGGTAGATGGACGGTAGATGGAAACATAAATATCAACATTTCAATGATTCATCTCAATCTCAACATGGAGAGCATCCAGTGTTTTCTGAAGGTTTCAATAAATATGGTAATAAATTTGGAATAAGAGACCTTATTTTATTTTCAGAAAAATTTTGATGACTATATTATGTTACGGGCATGCCAAATGATAGACCCAATATTTCATATTTTTGATGAATCATCTTGATTTCAGGTTTCTTTTACCTAAAAATTGATTCCGAAAAGACCGAAATAAGTTGGAACGTTAATATTTTCATCCGTTTTAACTAGCTGGCGAAAATATACGCTGCATTAAGGGTAATGTATGTTACTGTTATACTTGAATGTCCCGGTTTCAAACAAAATTAATTCGTTTATCTTGGAATTAATAGAGGCGAATGTATAAAGTCCGGGAGGCAACGGCTTTTTTTCTCAAGGAATTACATCCCGTCAGTCAGACTAGTAGCGTAAGGCTGCGGTACTTGCGAAAAAAAATTTTATCCCAGATGAAATTGTTTTCAAACACCAACCATCAGATGGATTTTAATGCTGCAAGCGTTTTAACAACTATACCAAATCATAAAAAAGAACCTTCCTAGAAATTTCTTACATCGAGCAATCACAAAATTGTATAAACAAAAAAACAGACGTAGACCATCTCAGTGAGATTTATTCCTTCCTACTTTCATTAGATTCAAATCAATTCTTTAGACTGAAACCCAATATTAAAACACCAATGAGGTTTTATAGACCAAGTAGAGGTCTATAAAATGGACTTAGTCTACATTTACTTCTTTTATCTGTAAAACCTTTCTATTATAACTTTATTTATATATATTTTACATATTCTAACTAGGTATACATATATTTTTTATTTACAAATTCACACGGAAATAACCACGGTCTGTGAA
The DNA here is from genome assembly GCF_026250575.1 of Diorhabda carinulata. NCBI lineage: Eukaryota > Metazoa > Arthropoda > Insecta > Coleoptera > Chrysomelidae > Diorhabda > Diorhabda carinulata. Next base: position 22,441,757 of record NC_079464.1, read on the forward strand.
TGAGAAACTTATTATAGTCGATTTTATTAGATCTAAGTGGATCAGTAGTGGTGACCCCTTCATATTCTGGTGCATAATAGCAGACCATTGTAGAATCCCCTCTGTTGATTTTTACTTCAAACACGACTAGTGAGTTACCCAGAATCGGCTATAACAATAACCGATCTTATTCAGTCGCAACCAAATAATTGATTCAAATTAGTTTTCATAAATCACACAATAGATGGTCTTATGTCAACTAATACATTTCCGGCCGGTCATTTGCTTTCCAACCCGGGCAAGAGATAGATCGGTAAATATTACACATGTATATCTTAAATTATCAGTTTCAATAATTGACATTACTTGAAGATTAAATAAAGAATTTTTAAGATAATAATAATTACAACATGCACAGTCAATGTAAAACTTAACTACTTAATCTTTTGCTACTTCTCACTTTGTTAAGAAAACATCTAGGAATTCATCCTCTAATCCAAAGTCAACTTTAATATTATATGTTATATGTTATATACACATGTTATATACATTGTTTGACTTTTTTATTTCTCCACTTATATTGTAGTTTCCCTGATGATGGAAAGAACACTTCCCGAAAGCTTGGATTTTTAGTTTAATAAAGAGTTCACAATTTCCAAAATTTGCTGAAAGATCCAATATATTGGTTTTTGTTATAATATGTTTCCGAGCTTTCGAATACTTATGTGTTCATCATCTGGAACTGAAAATATGGTCAAGTACAATATTAAAATTAATACACTCATCGAATTCAGAAAGCAATAAGCAAATTAACGCTTGATGGATATATTAAGGTTATTTATTATATTTATAATTATTTAAATATTGTATTTATTATGTGATGAATTACTGTCTTCATGGGAACTATACTATACTAAGTCAATTGTTATGTCGCACACTCCAAGCGCTTCTGTTGCATCGTCGCCCGGGAAAATATTAACCAAAGAAAAAAATAATATTGTTTAATATAAATTGTCAAAAATTCAGAAAGGAAAACATTTTATGTGTCTCAGGACTTCGTCGAAATTCACAATACTGGTGATGGATGGTGGCAATTATTGATCACTCATAAACCATACAAATAAATATTTATCTTCGCTATACTCACATACATTCTCAGTGGGCAATAATATTGGAGCACGGATAGATGAGCATAGATTCAAAGATGAGCGTTGTATGCCATACGTAAAAATGTTGTTCGCAGTTCAGCTTTACAAGGTGAAAATAAAGAGTAATCCATTTTTTGCAGTGGAGTTGGAGTGCAGTTTAGTGGATTGCAGTTATCATTATTGCCGAATGTTTTAGTGAATGATACAATACGAGCCGTGTTATTATCTTATAATCTGCTTACAATTTGGAATTTGTGATATGTCACTGAATGCTTAAATGTACATTGGAGACTTTCAGAGAAGTAGTTCAAACGGTTTTTCTTTCACGTTAAAAGCTGAATTAAAATAGCAGTCCGTGAACTGTAATGCAGAACTTAAATTGGGAACCTATAATTTTTTTTATTATTCCCGGTTCCAACATGCTTGCTGATTTTTTAAAGTATTTTCACATTTCTGCAATGTATCAGCACTGAAAATGTTCATTTTTTCATTCTTTCTATTGCAAAATACACCAAATGGTATGGTCAAAGTATTTTCAAAATATTCGTTCACTGAGTAAAAATTTCACGTTTCAACTGATTATCAGGAACTAACAATAAATTGATACCAAAAGCACTTGTACCTTCCTCATTGAAAGGAGAGAGCAAATGGGCTACAGGTATATCTTTAAATTTTGAACCTTTGTTGTGGAGAGTATTTAGTTTTAGACTATACATATTATATTATACAGCCGAGACTAAAATATATAAATACTATATTTCACATACAATGTGACACCTTAGATAAATTGTGAAAAGGTCATTTGAAATTTGAAAATATTATAGTTCAACAAATGTGATAATAACCATCAGCTGATTGACTATTGACGGAAAAGTCGTCAGATAAAAAATTCCGCTTGTCGCACTGACTATCAGTCTTACCCTCATTAGACAGGCAGCTTACGGTCATTATTATATTTCTACGTAGATAAGAAATAATGTGTAAAAATTTCAACCGAGATAAGTAAATTCTACTGCACGACTGACGGTTGTTTTTTGTGGCTAATGAACATCAATATATAACAATTTCAACTGGGATAAAATAACTTTAGAAAACTTGTTTTTTTTGTCAAGATTACCGCCGCCGATTATAGCGTATCGTATTGAACTCAACCGGGATAAAATTCTTTGAAAAAAGCAGCTGCCTCCCAGACCAATATTTTTTTATTACATCGTTTCAAAGCAAACTATATTCATTGAACATGTTTTCTTTCGAGATAGACTCTCTTGAACGATCATAAGTTATTTGATTTTGTGTTTTTCTGGCTTATACTCGTATATGAACATGAAATAATTTAATTTTGGTATCACCCTATAGACTAAATAATTATTAGTAAACTCAACTGTAACCTAATATATTAAATAAAATTTTAATCTTGTATTAAATATAATAATTGAAAAAAAATAATTAAATCTACATAATGTTTAGTACCTGGTTCAGCCCACACTGTGCCGACGTCAAATTTAAAGCTTCCCAAAAATTTCTTACCCCTGAGAAAGTTCCGAGACTGCAACACCTGTTAGCAAGAAGAAAAAGAAGAAACATAACGAAAAATTACAAAATAAATGAGATAGGAAAGAAATTACATTTGCTGCAAAATGCTATAAATAATAAATTTGTGCAGAGAAATTTACTGTTTTAAACGAAATTGTTTTTATAGTAGTGTTTCTGCTATGATGACTGAACATTCGTGAAAATTTCGTTCGCCATCCATCGTCGGGATGGTCGATCGCCGCTCGATAGAAAATTGTACTTTTCATGAGCTGGCTGTCATGCGCTAGATGAATAATATAACACAAAATCCGGTTTTCATTATTTGTACCGATATTTATTCCTCTATCTTTGTTTTTTTCTCTCTCACATAATAGAGAGATAAAAAACAATCAATATTTAATGTGAGTTACTGAACCGAATTTTATTTTCTTTACAAAGACTAGTGGTTTCTGTAAAAAATAGAGATCATTGGTATATGTTAAAACAGAATGAATGCATTGGCAGTGATATTTCCAGACATTCTGATACTTTTCAGTGATTATAGTTAGATAATAGCGAAGCATAGTCGGCAGCGAAGTTGGAATTTCTGGAACCGTTGGTGATATTCATATTGAATACACTGTTTACACTACCACTATACCAATACTTACAATTACACTGATTGACGTGCGCTTTGATAACCAAGTTATCGTCTTCAAAAATTTAAGATAAACGCGCGTCAGACAGTGTAATTGTGAGTGTTAGTGTAAAAAATGTGTTCAGAAGAGTCGGTAACGGTTAGTAGGCAGTTAGATAAGCCAATGAAACTATCATATTTGCTCTGTCGAAATTTTACTATTTTGATGCACATTTTCTATAAAATATGCGGGAAAAACTAGACCATAATGAATTATTTTATGTTTAGTTTCTACAGAAAAATACCACGATAAGTAAGTTGAAACTTTTTTGGAAATTACTGAAAATATACACATACTATAATACGAAAGGGGATGCCTAGTTGATTCTAATAGCCAAGGTTTGTCCATTTCACAGATCGAGCGTTCTACCGTTACCTTATAAAAGTGTAAAATAACAATAGTGTAAATCCATTTGTCAGATGTTATTAAATATGACACCAAGTGTCAAAGGCTCAAGACGAGTATGTAGACCAACAGAGAGCCAAGATGATTGTTACCTAATGTTATTGCCTCTAAGAGATCGATTCTTGGGAATCAGTATGTCAATCCCAACTAAGTTGTTAGCAGAACATAAAAATATTCTTGGAATATGAAGAGTTCAAGGGAGATAAATAAGATTAAGACTTGTTCCAAACTGATCTCTGATGGTGTTACCTTGAACTCTCAAAAAAAAAACACGATGGTACTAAAGGCTACTAATGTGAAATTGGTATCGGAACACTAAAGTCTTCAGAAATGGATCTTAGTTCTTTCTAAACATGCATGATGGTAAAGCAAGAGTGATGAGAATACAAGGTGAACGTCGTTACATTTTTTTGGGCGATATATACTGTTGGTATGAAGTATCATTGCTTATGGTGCAAGTTCACCTTAATTTTTCATCCGGGGCAATATTGAGGCATATCAATACATTTAAGTTACAGTTACAAGAAATATTGAGACCTCATCTGATTCGTTACCTCAGGATACTTCAAAATCCTACGTTTCAGCTACTTAGGAAAACATAACTAGATAAACTTTGGTGTACTTCCAAAGACCCCGAATTTTTTCTCAATTGAATATGTGTGGGACCTAATCGGTACAATGATAATAAAACTTACTTTATCAATTTCATACTTTGACAATTTTTTGCACGAGATACAGGTGACATGAACAATCAAGTGGAACATTTTTCACCTGATCACGAAGCTTATGTGATGTATTTCAACTGATGTATCACTAGTACTTTTAAAGAACACAAAATATACACTTTTTTGGAAAAATATCTTTTGATAATAGCATTCATTGTTACATTAGTACTAGTATTTGAAAGAAATTAATTGGATTTAAATTAGAATCGTTAGATTACGAAACTTTGATTAAAAATTTCCATAATCAACTTTTTTGTAGGGTGGATCAAATTGTAATAAACCAAATTTAATTTTAACTAAAGTATCTCCATGATCTCAAACAAGTTTTGAAAATTAGATACCGTTATAAGGATATAGAAGGAATACAAAGTTAATTAAGGAAGTTAATTTTCGTTCTAAATTTTTAATTTTCAGTGGCGAGGTATTGTGGCATACATAACGACCTAGCCTAGAGAAATTCATTCATAAAGTAACCAAACAATATCAAATTTAACGTCTTTCATAATCTAACCAATGAAAATTAATAACGATTTGTATAGTAACCAGAATAAAAACGGTTAATATTTCTATCAAGCGTCAATTTGAATAGTAAATTTTGAAATTGGAGAATCTAATGTTTTTTTAAAAGATTTTACAAAATTTAACCGCCACAAATATGTTTTATCCATTCTACACACACAAATGTGTGTGTGTGTGTGTATATATTTTTATTAATGCATCTGTATATTTATATTTCAGTTCTTGTCCAGACTAAATACTAGAAACACTACTATGAAAATATTTTCGATAGAACACAAAAACAAATCAATTTGGAACACATAAACGATGCATTTTTCAAAAAAGTAGCTTTCATATACCCGGCGCATCATAGACAGTCTTGATATCTATCTTGAAACTTCCGACGAAAGTTCCCGATCTTAAGAAATTTCCAGAATGCAGAACCTAAAACATATCTATTTTTCAGCTTGAGCTTGTTTGTGTATTCTTTTTCAATAATCTGGAGTTTTTTCATGTCACCACAGATATTTATAATAATACGTAATGATAAAATTTTGTCGTCACATTATTTCCGATAATAATAATAGAAAAATAGATGCATTCTATTAAGATGATTCTGCCTTCATATTAAAAAAAAATCAATGTGTCTATCCCTCTTCACAGTAAATTCACACTTAACTGATTTTCAAAAGTGAGATATTGTTTACTTCAAATAGTTCCTTATCTTCTTCTAACGTTCTTACAGCCAAATTTACTGCTAAAAATTTAAAGTTAAATATCGAAATATGAATTATTAACCTCTGATAACACCTTCACCAACAAATATACCCAATTTGGTGATTTGATACAGTTATTATATCAAAAAGGTACTCCTTCTATCTTCCGAGAAATTCTGGGATTGAAATCGTTCAAATTACATAAAGCGTTGTTTCAAATTAGAAATGTTGATTGTACAGAACACACTGCTCACTTCCATATAATTGCAAGCAATGATTTGTAATAAAGAATAATTTGTTCTGTATGAGTATTACCAACGGTTCCAGAATTTCCAACTCAACTTATTGTGAGAGAAGAAAAAAATGGGCCAATTCTTCCCAATTTACCGAGCTATGTATTCTTATTCTATCGTGGAGCATTCCTCTTCATTAATTGACATTATCATATTGTTCTTGTGTGAAAATTTTGATATTACGTGACACTCATTTCATATAGTGATAAGATTTATTTTATTTCCTGATGTATAGCTATTCAAGTTGATTGAAATTATATAAGAAAGTTGAGCAAAATGATTTCAAAGGTTTAAATAAACACATTACTGACTTACCGAAAGGGTGATTATTTTGTCGAATAACATGATTGGCGGCATATGGAAGTCGAAAACGAAGTACTGTAAAGAGAAAAATAATACATTTCATGTTTGGATAGTATAGGGAAGAGAATATGGTTACAATACATGGTTGAGCAGATCTATTCATTCAATTTGTATTCAAAACTAATATAATTTCTTAAGCTTAAGAGCGTGATAAAGTCTTTTCGAGCGACAACTGTATGAATCTGTTAAAGTTCTTTTAAACGTCCTTCGATATGAGGCTATCAAACTTAGCATATTTTCATGACTAACCATTCCTTTGTGATATTTCCTACTTTGATCTGTTATGACTTCATGCATAATAACCACTTTGAGATTTTCATGTATAAAGATGTGATGAGAAAAACAATATATCATTTACTAATGATTCATTTGATTTTATTATCGTAATTCTCTGTAACACTATTGAAAATTCTTATATAGTTATGCCTTCCAAATATAAACTGTCTAGATACTACAATCAATTAAAAAAGAAAACAGAAACGAAACATTAAACATTTTTGCTTACCATATGTACAAGGATTTTCCCAACAATTATCGAATTATTTCAATAAATATGACATTAGTATAAGTCATAAAGGACATAATACATTATCCAAATATTTCAGTTAATTGAAATATAAGACACCAAAAAACAAAAGAAGTGGATAATATTATATATCAAGTGTCTTGTACTGATTGTGATCCTGTCTACATAGAGCAGACATCTTAATATTTAGAAAATATACTAAAAGGTCATTAATACTATGAATATATATATAATGCATCTAAATGTTCTTTATTGTAGGTCTCTTCTGTTTCAAAATTAGTTTTTTTTTATAGTTTTTAAAAGAAAAATAAGTTTTGACGTTTCGACTTCTCTTTAAGTCTATTTATATTTATATAAATGATAGAAAAGATCTTAATAATTGAAGTATTTATATATTTATAGCTCTATTTTGTAAAAAATTAATTTTTCTTATTGGAACAAAGTTATATAATAAGCAAATTGTCATTACCAAAAAAAAGTAAATTATGATTTCAAGTCTTTTTAGAACATAAACCGACCTGATACTTTAGAACTTATTGGAAACTATACGCTGATTGCAGATCTTAACCCAGAACGAAATTTCGATCACAGCTTCCGAATGCTGCGTTCAATTTTCGGTACAAATTTCAAATTTAAAACAGGATATTCAAGAACTTATCAGTTTTCATGCGTTTATTCTTCCATGATATTTACTTAGTTGTATATTGGATTCTAGATGATTAATACATTAAAGGCGGGAGTCGTAGTTCTACGATTTATCTGTACTGTAGCTTAAAAGTAGAAATCGTCGTACTACGATTTATCTCAACGCGGAAATACAGATACGAGTATATATATGCAAACGATTTGTCTGAGGTTGATTGCGATAAAAGTCAGTTAGATATTGCTAATAATGATAGTGATATTGACGATAATAATAGTGATGGTTCTATACGACCTATGAGAGGGAGCCGAATTTTCCCACTACCGATAATCGATGATAGAAGTAAAAACCGTGGCGTGAAAGATCAGTTTTCAAACAGTAATGAATGTGGTTAATGTTAGTTTCAGTAAATTAAAATTTTCTATTCCCAACTATTGTAATTTTGGGACTATGAAAAAATTATTACTCCTAAAGTTCAATTGGATACATATAACAAAAATGGGATACATTTACAATTATTCAAGCGTCTTTCATTAATTAATGATGTAGAAGCAGTTATTTCACCGCTCACAGTTTTCTATTGGTATACATCTCAATACTGAGTTGAATAAATAGAAAAATTAAGATCTTCAATAATTATGTCAGAAATAATATTAATTCACAAAATAATATCGTTGTGATAATTCTCATTGCTGATGATATAACTAATGAATACATTATACATTGTTTACCTCATTATAATATGGACAATTTGTACTCTCCTTTACACTCGTATATTTCTTTTGATCTCCCACTTGGATACAAACAATTGGATCCATATTAATTCCAGCCAGTTGTCTAGCTTCAATTATTGTCAAGCACACTTGGAAATTTTGTGATTTTAACATTGCTGCTACTGTACTTTTGAAGTCTGCTTTCATTCTGAAAAACAAAAATCAGAGTTTTTAGACAAGGTCATGTAATCCTTAATATAATTTAAGCCATAATATGTGATATTTAATCAGAATATTCAATAAATACTCGTAAATCAAAATTCTTTTTTTTTATGGGCACAGCGCATCCAATGAAGGTAGAATTGCATAAAACTTGTAACGGAACGTGTCAAAGTAGACACCTGAAGAAGATGTCCCAATCTTCCCAATTAACTGAAAAAGAGCGACTAGAAATTGTAATTTGGACTTTATATAATCGGTTGTGCATTTCAATAGGAATAGTAATCGCTCAATCAAAATCTGTATGACTCATTTTTGTGGTGTATTCAAAGTTTCTTGCATTTTTTGTCTTTACCCGCTATTTTTCTCCATTTTTTTGTTCTGGTACTACTCCACCATCCCCAGAGTCCTATTTTATTTAGATCACTTGTTACTTGACTTTCCCATTGGCATTTTGGTCATCCTCTGGGCATATTAAATTATCTAGCCACATTACAAACACTATGTCCATTGTCGTTTGTTATTTCATATAGTGATTCTTCACTTGTTGGACTTAAGAGAGAAAAAAATGTCGATCGAAATGATATAAGAGAAACTTGGTTATTGATAATTGAATTGAATTGGAACCTACATAGCATTTTTATTTACTACATCCATCAACTCCATAAAATTTTATCGACTCTGAGTTTTCGATAACATGTAAGAACACTTATTTGAAATATTATGAATAATTTCGTAAGACAAATAATTTCAGCAACTATCTCTTTCAAATTTCATCGACAATATCGAGTCATATCACCAATTCTGAGTTATTTTAGGTTAGGTTAGGCTAGTCAGAGGGACGCAATGTGTCTACCATCCTGAATTTCATATTGATATTTCTCTAAATATTCTCGTGTTTTCCAAGAAAGTTAGACAGCTATAAAATAATATAGAATATACAGAAACTTTATGCAAGGATCTCAACTAGAAAAAATTTAACTTTTTTTATTATTTTAGTAAATAAGTAAAAATTAAAAATGCTTTTCACAATTTATTGAATCCTGCTCTCTGTTCTAAATAAACATTTAAGAAATGATTGATTATCAAGTTCATTTTGATAGATTATTTTGGTTCGCAAACAACATAAGTTTCTTTAACAGTTCTATTTACGTGCAAATTTCGATGCTGTACTGGAGTAAGTAGCTTAAGATGAAAAAATGATACAAAAAAATTCATTTATGATTATTATATTCTTAAACAAGAGGATATAACATAGCTGGATGTAAATTTATCAAAAAAAAAATGCTGTGTCCTGAACTATCGAAAAGCAGCTTTTAATGAGAATTTCTGAGTAAAATTGATAAGGATTATTTTCAGAAAAATTAGGATTTGGCAAATGAAGTAAGAGAAAGATATATAATCCATTTTTCTTTTTGTATTATCTGAGTCAGACAGAGCTAGAGATATAAGACCTCAAAAACAAATCCCTAACAAATCTCCCTCAAAACTTACAGGGCTTAACTTAACTGAAATCCCTTTTTTTATTATTTGAGGTAGCGAAAAAATACAAATTGTTTATGAAACAGAAAAATTTGAGTGTATGGGATCCATGAACCGCTATTATGATTCAAAAAATTTTAATGGGAAAAATTGGAAAACAAAATTCTTCTCGAATTTTTAAAAACGAATACGCCAGTCTAGGAGATCGGATTTATTTCATTTAAAAAATAAGCGAATTTTTCCCCCCTTTTTGGTAAAGGTGAAGTGAAAATTCGAAATTCTCACCGCACTTGAGAGGGTGCAACTTTTCTACCCGAGATGATAGATATGTTTTTTTTCAATTTTTATTCAACATGCATGCTACAGCTATGGCCAATACGAATTGATCAAAGTCAGTAGTACTATACCCCTGTTGTTCACGCAGCTCAAATTGTCATCTATTTTATGGGTAGGGTATATTACAGCGTTGGTAACCGATGTTTTTGGCGGTCCTTCCATGCAATTCTCGCCCACCAATTCTCGAAGTCTACACTGTATCATTTTTTTCTCGGTGTCTGAGAGTTCTTTGAACTCCCTTCCATCGTACTGTTCCCCTACCCTCCATATCGGAGGTCCCTCAATAAGTTATCGAAATATGCTGCCCACCTTCTTTCTAATCCGTATTTTTGTTCTCTTATGAATGCTTTAAGCTTCTCCTTCATGTACTTTAACTCTTTTTTTGACATTCTGCTTGTTTCATGTTTCTTCGTATTAACCTATCTTCTTTTATTACTATTTGTATTTTAGTTCATTATCGATCTACATTGTTAATCAAATCAATACTTTACCTTGCTTTTTCTCGCCTGTCCTAGACATTCTTGCATAGTTTAATTCGTGCTAATTCTTTTTGTTTCCATTCCTTTTCTATCCTCTAATTCTAGCTTTTCCTGACTGCATATTAAACTCATTAATTACCTTGTCCTTTGGTTTTTTGTATTTCGTACCTTCACCTTCATTTTTTGACCCGAGTCTGAATCCACTCCTCTAAAAATTCGGGCATCTGTTATTTTAATTTTGTGAATTCTTGTATAAGTACATTGTCCACCTGATTTTTAGATATTCCGTCTTAAGGTAAAGACTCGTACTTTTAAGAATAATCTCTCCATTTTCTTCGCTTTTTAGGTTGCTCACTTTCATCCCTTATCATATATTTAAATCGCTCTTCTCTACTTATCTTTTATATCACCTAGTGTAATTTTCTATCGAATTAAGGAACTCTTAACAAATTCATCTCTTCATAGAATTCATTTTTTGTTGTCAAGTCCTTATTTTCCGATGGTGCATGTGCGTGGAGAACCGTTGATTTCCTATTTTGTCCCAACAATTTCATTCTGCATAGCTTGTCAGGATACTTCTGACATTTTATTTATTTATCTTTTATTTTCTTCGCTTACTTCTTCATTCAGATTATAAATTCGTGTTCCTATTCTTTGGCTAGTCGTTATCAATTTGCCTAGTTTCACTTCTAAGTTTCCTCATTTATGATTAGATTCCCGTGGCCAATTTTCGTTATTTATTCTCTTTTATCAGTCGGTCCATAATAATATCTTGAATTTCTTTGCCATTTATGGTGAGATCATTGTTAATGTAGATAATTCCATCTTTGGTTTTGCAATATATTTATTTGTCTTCTCCATATTGTTATTACATTATTGCTGGTTTTCATTCGCTTGTTTGATTTCCATTACGCGATCCTGTGAACCTTCACTTCTTTCATATCTGTTGTTTCTATTAATTTTTTTTCAGGGTCGGGACTTTTATTATGTCTTTTTCTTTCCAAAACTTCTATGGTACTTATTCCGTCTATATTTTAACGCTAATGGGTTTAATTGAAATTCATCTGATTGGTACTAATAGTATTTTAATAATATTGAGTCTTATTTCAGCCGTATTTCTCTATATTCCTGTTGCATATGCTTCAGAAGCTATTGAATTTGCCATAATAAAGCATTATTACATCATCAGTTTATACAGGGTATTTTATTGGCCAGGTGTTATTGTGTCTTTATAGTAAGGATAAAAAAAGAAGTACTTGGAATAGATTTTTGAAGATCACCATCACACTAAGTATTTGTAGAAGATAACAAGTTATTATTAGATACCTTATATTTACTAGATGTGAAAATAAAAAGCCTTCTATAAATGTGGAAATATTAGTCGTAGAATTCAGAAAGATCACAAAAAATTGTGTCGAAGTACCCTTCAATATTGGAACCATGCGAAGCCACAAAGCCGTCTATGGATCAATTTTCCTAATAGTTTATGTAATATTGTGGTAGAGACGGTAGCAGATTCGGCTTGAGTACAGGGAGAATTAGATACTGCAGCTATTGTAAGAGAAACTTTTGTGTGGTTCCAATGCGACTGTTAACATTTTAAAATTTCTTATTTCTTACACCTTTTGATATATAGTACAGAATAGACCTTAAATCAATGTAAAAACAAGTGAAATGTTATTATATATTATTGGTATTTTTAGGTTGGGTTGAAGTAGGTTTTAGTTTGTGTATTGTAAAGGGCGAGTTGTATGTTAAGTAAGTATGATCTGTGATCAGATGAAATTACCTTTACTCTAAACTAGACTTGAAATCTATCCTTTAGTATCCTCGAATGGAAATGGAACTCAGGAACTGGAAAAGGAAAATTACTCAACAATTGGGTTGGCAGAAGAGAAGTTGATAGCCTTTTTTGGAAACATCTCAAATCCGCCATTAACATCTATGAACTTAGGAACTAAATTACAGAAGCATGGCCAATTCTCACTGAAGTTTTATGAAATATCGAGAAGAGCTTAGATTAAAACACCAGGGCTACAAATATTAATTTAGAAAGTTCCCCTTTTAATTCCTCATGTTAATTACTAGCCGTTTTTTGTCTAGTACTTAAATCATTTTTTTATGTTTAAACATATCCGTATTCACGTATTTATGGAATAAGTTTTTGTTAAAAAATGAAATACTGTTATAAGTTAGTACAATTCGACTTCCCACTTTTATTATCATTTCAATGCAAAATTGTCTATCAACAATTCATTGATTTACAACAACTGTTAAACTTTTAGAATATATAGGATTCACACATCAATTTTCTGAGTTTGTATCAGTTATAGCATAGAGTATTATTTTTTTATAAACTGAAAGAGTGAAAATTAATTCTGTTCTCAAAAAAGAAAATTAAAGCATCTGTTTTCAAAAAAGAGAATTAAAGCAAATTATCAATACAACAGATTGCAGTTAGGATAATACGAATAGCCAAAAATATAATGTTTGTTATGAAAATTGTTTTACCTCGAACTTTTTTTCTGTCGTTCGATTAAGGCATCCGTTGAAGTTTCTCCCTCGTTACAACTCATCGATATTGGGCTACCGAGGCCAGCTAAATAATTCTGATCGGCTTCTGATTCCTGTGAATTTCCTTTAATCTCATCTATAAAATTAGCGATTTCATCTTCGTTGTCACTGTCCTTTGGTAGTCGTTGTTTTCCAAATCTAAAAGAAAGAAAATTATCAGATACATGATTTCAAGTTACATTTTAAAGACAATGAAACTTCCCTAATTTGGGAAGGCTGCGTAACATGAATATATCCAAGCCATTATATGAAAAAGTAGGGCTTCTATGAATATCAAAACAATGGAGAAACATATCACTAGCTGTATTCAACCGACTCTTGCTGATGCAAGTCAATGTGCTTATGACCACAAAAGCCGGATTACCTAAGAAGCATATAAAGTGGACGAGTTTAACTCATTCATTCTGCGTTCCTACTTTAAAGCAATAAATAGAGAATCCGATCTAACCACCTACCGATACACCAATTACCGTGATTTTCTGAGAGGAGCCTGCAGCACTTAACTGAATAACGAATAGTTGACCAGAAAATAAGTATTGTGATAAAAACTGTTTTCTGCATCTATCTTGCAAGCAAATACGAGAAGTTCTTCTAGATATCGCTACGCAAGATACAAACACACACGGTGACAATTATCAGTACCAATAACATAAACAAAAAACTCTAGTGTCAACGGCTGTACTATTAGGAGCGAGCTCGGGCGCCAAATGGAGTATAAAAATTGTGCACATCCCTCAAAACGCTTGATAAACCATATAAAAAAATTTATTCGAAAACAGGTACTTACACACAACATCCAGAACATCATCAACAATTGTGTGGTTATATTGATTTGCTTCTGTAGAAGTTGAAAGCGAACTCAATCTTTATCAAGATACTTTAAGAGTACAATGAAGGAGTGACGAAACAAATTTGAGGCTACGCCTGATGAAAACACTAACCAATACCATCAAAACAAACGTTGGACAAATATTGGTACTCATTATGGTCACATCTAAAAACCACAAGACAAACGCCGGATAGCAGCCGAAGAGATGCGGTTAAACATTGTTCCGAGCAGTTTAATGATTTCACACTACAGTAAATATAATATAATGCAAAATACTAACAACTAGAAAGCACCGAGAGTTGATAATATCTATAACTTTTGGTATAAGAAATTTCTAAGCGTACATAAGGAATTAGCCAAATAATTTACCAACACAACCCAGAAGACATCCCAACGTTTCTAGTACTGGGTTCCACTCACTTATTCCCAAAGAGTTTCCAGACGGATGACTCCCATTCAGTACAGACCTATTACATGCCTTCCCAATTTATATAAGATACTTACAGTTTTTATCGCACATCAAGGAAAATAAGATACATGCCGGAACATACACATTGCTCTCGTAGACTTTCCCCATCAGTTGGATCGCCTTTTTCAATACCTTTGTTCTGTATTGAGATGAGACGCAGTATTATGAATAAATAGCCATAATATCATGCAAATATCACATTTGTTTTCGAATATTAAGCAGAAGTTCTAATTAAACTAGCGGGTTACTATGAGATGATCCCCTGCAATTCCACCCCTAGCATCTAATGACGACCATTTGCTATTAAGAGTTGTTTATCACATTTAGGTTAGAAGTTGATGATTTTAAAAATTATATCGATTTACACATTCATTTTTATTAATTCGCATCATCTGCAGAACGCACAAAATAAATAAATAATTCTCGGGCGATTGATTTTAAAAAATGTTACGCAAATATAACTCTTGATGGAGTTTAATATGATAACTATGCATTTTGTGCTTTCATAAACTTCAAATACAGCGAGAATTTGTTAAAAATTTGCGTAACCGAAGATTCTATTTGGGTTATGGGTAAGGTTCGCGCTTCCGTCCACCCTTTATACAAATCATAAAAAATCTCAATTTAATTAAATACGTAGATATTCCATCATATTACAGACCTCTAATAGATAAAATAAAGTTTATTTCTTTAACATATAGTAAATTACAGAGCGTTGAGTTACATACGATTTTCACCTGAACATGTTTATACCTTTTAAAAGACTCTGTATAACGTAAAAATACTTCAATCAGTAGTTTCAAAAAATGTGAACAGTCCGAAATATGTTCAGTTGTATAGTTGTAATAAAATTGGTACACTTTGTTTTTATCATTTCTCTGATTTATAATTTCTGATCATCTGTATCATCTGTATCTAAAATTGAATTTTTCATGTTTTTAAAATCAATTCAATTTGGTTTTTCCACCAACGGCCTTTTAAGTATTGAGGCGATTTAAATTGATGAAAAAACTCAATGAACTGATATAAAGTTGCCAAGTGATTCTATTTACTGTTTCAGTTATAATAGTAAAAAGGCTCATTAACTCGGACCGTAGCGAAATGATGAAAGATATGTTGTATTAACGGGTCGCAGTATGAGATGCTGAATGAAGTTCCTATCAACACGTCGTGCTATGCGATGAACTTAGTCATTGCTATCTACTTTGATGATCACACCTACTATTAAACTGTTGACTAATCCTAGTAAAATATTGGATATAGAATGTATGTTCTATTAGCGTGTTACGGTATGCAAGATGTTGGGTGTTGTTCTATTAATGAGTCGCGGTACTATGAGCGGACTATTTACGATTAGCGATTAAATGAAATAAAGCGTAAACGGAATAATAAAACGATAAAATATAGATGTTCCTGATGTGAGTTATATCCAAAAAGGATTAAAAAGAACTTATAGAATTGAATTATAAATAAACTAAATAGGTTCTCATATGATAACCGTTCATGTTTTACAGTGACATCAGTAGAAGAAAAGAAAAACGCAACACAAATAATTGATCGATGTTTTTAAACACAACATTGAAGACTGTAATAAAAAAAATACACATATACCTCAACCTTATACAGATTTCTTATTTAAAAAAAATTAAATATGCCATATTTAAAAACAAAATCAATTTATGCCATAATTTATCATACGTTATCACTAGTATTTTGTAGGTTGAACAAAGAATACACGAAAATATGTTCGGTTAATTGGATTTTATAGTTAAAAATTTAAATTAAAATTCTCAAGTACATCATTACATCTGTCATATGGAATTAAACTTTCTGGTACTTTTTCTTGTCCTGATTTCATGATAATTTGTGCTCGATGAGAAGAGATTGGAACCTCATTGTACGTATAATTATTAGTCTGATTTATTTTTGTACGAGTGCTGCTACTTAAGTTCTGTACTGGTACGATGATTATCTATGACTTTCGACGTGGATTAAGCCAATAGCAGCGGGCCGATCAACTAGCTTCGATTATTGCTGATGAAGCATCATCTCGAGCTTCGTATTTCACTGGTCATCCGAATGCAATCGTGGTCGCACAATGCTACAAGTTGAATTTCGTGAAGGTCGTCCAAATTCATCTGATGTGCCAACAAACATCGATGCTGTGCTTAAATTTGTTCGTGTTTGATTGGTTTTAGGAATGGTAGAAAAATTCAATCGCGGTGTTTCAAAAAACGTCAATCGACTGTATGAGTCTTTCAAGACGAGCCATCTCCGATCAAAGCGGTTCGCGCACGAACCAATTCAAAATAAATAGTCGCCTATTGTTTAAATCGTTGATACCTAACTATGGGTGCCCTGTTGACTAATGATTTAAACTAGCCCCATAAACAAAAATCCAACGGTTTGTATATGTTGCTTAAGAAATTCCATTTAATGGTTGAAGTAGAAACTGAGGCCTAATTAAGTTATTACCTATAATATCAATCCATACGTTCACTGAAAAACTTTTTGAAAACTGTGCTCTATAATCTCATAGGGATTCTCGTCTTCCCATACGAAATTAATGTGAAAATTCATGATAGGTAGAAAAATGTGCCTCGTCCGTAAACAATATATTATTCACAAATTGAAACCGTTGGTTGTGCTGCTTTTTTAAAACTCGCCACAGATGAATAACTGATATATAGGGTGTGCAATTTTTCTAGTGCTTGTTTCCGAGTGTACACCGGGTGTTGATTGAACTTCTTTTTAACATTCCAGTTCCGGATAAGCGATGTAAATAGGCGTAATTCATTGCAGATATTTTTCAGCAGAGTCTAGCTTGTCGAGAATTACAATTTGCCATAGCATGCCATGCCAATGCATGTCAGCTATTTCAGCGTTGATACACATATTACAATAAACAGTTAACGCAAAAGTAACAATCTACAAACTTACAAGTAAGCTTCGATTGCTAACTATCAACATCAGTCTACTACAATTTGAAGAAACATTTAGTAAACACGGTAAATGAATTGTCGAAGTAACAACAGCCTACTCTGTAATTAAAAAATTAAAAACAAGGTAGAGGTGTTCAATTCCAGCATTTATTATGAATCATAACACATTTTACATCTTTACTGCTTTCCATTTAATTCATTAAAAGTATTATAAATTATGATGTTTATTTTTTTTCTGTACAGCTATTGGTTTTGGGGAGAAAATATTATAATAAAAAATATTTTTGTATAAATGAAGGATGACATTATCACTGATAGTACTGTGCAGAGGAAAATATTTTCTATATCAGGGCCAATCCTAGAATATACTTCATCTCACATAAAAATGGCCTTATTTAAGCCCAAAATAATCCAAGGAGCCTCTTTCCACCCCTAACTTATAGTGTCAGTGCTAGGTAACTCTGCTCAGGTAGAGTCTCAGGTTACGTGTTTTTTTTTCATGATACGAAAAGAATTACTATTTGTATTGCTTACCTAACTAAATTCCTTACAGCTCTCAATGTCGCTTTTTTCCTATCTAGAATCTTGCGATCTACAGAAATAGACTTTGACTGCAATGGAATTGGTTCGCGCGCGTTCACTATCATACTTTGTTCAATATTAGCTATATTCTGTTCAATATCAATGAGCATTTGCTGATCATCTTGTAATACGTCATATGTTGACATCAATTCCTCAGGTGGTGTATACGAAACCTCGAATTCCACGGTGGCCTGAAATAATTGAAATGAAAATTTTATAATAATGTCAAAAAAAATAGCTAATCAATAAGATAGTGCTAATCACACTTTTTCTTATATAATAAGTAAGATTTTTAATGGAAGTTCTTTCCAAAAATATCAGATAACGATTTGGATTAAATGGAGGATATTAGTGGAACTAAGTTTCTAAAACGTAAAAGCAGCTACATTACCGATTTTAAATGTTTTCGACTATAACCAGAAAAATAGTCCGGTTTTAATATAAAATATAGTTCTCCCTCGAAATTACTATTTATAAGAGTTGTATTCTCCCCAGCGTTCCAAAACTCAAGGAACCGTACCCAACGCGACCCCACCTTTTGCACCGCTAGAGAAAGGGAAGCGCTTACAGCAATGAAAGAGATGGTACCAATTCGTTAAAGAAAGTCGTTTTGTCGTCCTCAAGGAATCAAAGAATACCATTGTAAGTAGAAATATTTTTTCCCAACAGAAATCTGCGCAGTTCCAGTGGATTGGTAAAAGAAGAGAAAAGGCAGTTCTCGAAGAACCAGCAGCCTGTCCACAGCGAAGACAGTACCAGGAGTAGAGTGAGTATCCAAAAGTCCGTCGAAGGGTTTCTGTGCCAGTCCGTCCGAACGTAAGTGGGTAAACCAATATGAGGTTTACAACGGCACCCATAGCGCAGCTCTGTGAAAGTGATCATCACAAGAGGGATGATATCTATTAATTCTACTACTATCTACAACCTCCGGGCCGGTAATGGCGTTGCCACGTAGAAGATCAGGTCATGAAGCGTAAAAATCAGTTCTCCGCAGAGAAATGATTCGTAGCAAAACTTGCTCCGAAATACTCAGATCCGTATACCATTACACGAGTCTTTTCGACCGTTGTGTATGATCTTAAAAGTCGAACCGACAAAAAGCTCTCCTTAGCTCACGTCAAAGACCTACGACCTGCACACAGCGCCAACTTGGAATAATAAAAATGCGCTCCGCAACCATGAAAATTACTTTCCATTGTCTCAACCAGCACCTAGCCTGCTCCGCCTGTGGATGCCAGCCGAAAAAACTAGCGCTGACAGTAGAACAACATGCCTCGATCAACGTCGACAAAGTTCAAAGGAAATCCTAACGAAGATGATCAAATTGTAGGTATTTTTAGTCAATTTCAGGTAAAGGCAAGTAAAATCTGTTTAACTGGTTTATCTTCATTTTACCCCTGAAGTACAGTATTTTATTTTCTTCACTGACGCTGTCCGGAGCAAGTGAGGCATGCTACGATAGAAAACTGGCGCCTGAGACAATTCGACACTTGAGCTTTGGCGTCAAACCATCACTTAGCGACGAATTTGAGATATGTGGATAGAATAATATGTCAAGATTCAAGCTCTCATTCTTTATCTAGGCTTTCATATTTTGCATGCAAGTGCATTCAACTTTCACGTCGTAAGTGAATCGCAAAGACCGTTATCCCTGGATCGCAATTTGACCGTTGTTTCAGCTATAGGATTATGAATATCTGCAAAAAGTAGCTTGCAATAGTTGTTTATCAACAGTTCTCAATTTTAATAACGAATTAAATCAATTTGTCAACACTATACCGCAAATCATCTGGGTAGTTAATGGTACTGGGTCAAGTATACGTTACTCCAAATATGTGTGTAACGTTCAGTCATTTGTTGACGCAAATCAATAATTATATGAAGTATAACTATTTAAGTAATCACTTACAGATAATGGTTGGTTATTTTCATCCAACAGACTATCGGATACTGAGATTTTCCTATCTATCACTAGCTTTTGTAGGACAAGCTTATACAATCCTATCAATTTGTCGGAAAATAACCTGTTTCTGGTGTACAACTCAATGATTAGCAATTCATCTTCTTCTACAGCTCGACCTACCGGCCATTCAAACGTCTGAAACAAATATCAGATTGAAAATAATTATGTATGGACTCTTAGACAAACATCAAAAATATTTCTCATATCCATTAGGTCAATCGTAATTTATGAATTGTCAATAGTTGGAGAGAAATATTTATAATAATATAGTTGTTGAATATTATTCTGAAATGGGGACTAATAATGACCAGTATAATAAATTGTTTGGACTTTTTAAAATTTCTTTTGATAAATACCTTTTTCTTTCAAAAAATATTGAAGAAATCTTTTTTTTTTTTAACAAAAGAGACCTGAAATCAATATATATTCATGTTTCTAAATCATCTTGATTTTAGGTTTCTTCTGTTTTAGAATTAGTTTTTTTCATAATTTTTGGAAGACAGATAAAAATTTGATGTTTCGATCACTTTCAGTCTTCATTAAAATATTATCAAGAATAAATGACAATTTGCGTATTTAAATTGATCAATAGATCACCAACATCATGAATATCATAACTAAAAATTGTATATAATACTAAATATAGTATATAATAAATAGAAATCTGTTTTAACAAGAAAAATCGTTTAGTTTTTATGCCATCTATTAAATTATTTGTATTTGCATTGAAATTTACAAAATAGAACTCAGTTTATCTTCAGCCTCTGGTTATCAATACACACGTCAGACGAAATATAGTCTAAATCTCAAGTTTTTCTCTGTCTTTCAAAACTTGTAAATAAACTATAAAATTATATATATATATATATATATATATATATATATATATATATATATATATAATTTCTTAGATCTTTTGATGTGTTAAGTTTTTATCTAAATATTTTATATTCATAATCTACACGAACATTTTCTGACGAAGAAAGGTTATAATAGCCGATAGTAGATATGCAATGAAGCAATTGACTCTAAGTTGAAAAATGTTTAGATAATCGCGAAAGTCGTTAAAAATAGCGGAGTGTATGATCCGATTAAACCAAATTTAACATTCGTGACATTTTGCTGGAGTTGCGTGATAAAAAGTAGCTTGTCGACTAAAACATATCAAGGATAAAAAATTGCATGTACTAAGAGACATGTAAATGTAGATACTAAAAACCAAAATCGAAAAATATAATATATATGAAACTTGCATCTACTCTACTTTCCAAATGATTTTCAAGAATAACTTAAATAGCCATCTTTAGATAGTGAGATATGGAAAAAAATAGATCACCTTCATTATCAACTACAAAATAAGAATAAAATCCTTCCTCCGGAGGACCGGACGAGATCCTGCCGATCATGTTACAGAAGGCTTTGGGTGAGATAATGGAAGTGCTTATTGAGATCTTCACAGGCATGAAGCTCGGACATGTTCCGAGATGGTGGAGGGAACTAAGGGTTGTCTTCATACCCAAATCGGGTAAACCAAGCAACACCAAACCGAAGGACTACAGACCCATAAGCCTGTTATCGTTTCTGCAAAAGACACTAGAAAGACTATTGGATCAAGTTGTCAAAGAAGATACAAAAATAGAAAAGCAGTGCATAGCTCAACACGCATACCTGAAAGGGAAATTTGTAGAGAGTGCTCTGCATGAAGTAGTGAGAACAGTTGAAAACTCCCTTAAAGGAAAAGAATACACTATGGGTGCATTCCTGGACATAGAGGGAGCATTCAACATCGTCAAAACGGAATCAATCAGGAGATCTCTGGAGAATCACAAGGTTGACGATACCGTCTCAAACTGGCTGGTATACATGCTGGAAAGCAGGCAGAATAGTTAGGAAATGAGAGAAATCAGAACCAAAAAGAGGACTACCAAAGGCACATCACTGGTTGGTGTAATATCCCCATTATTGTGGTTAATAGTAATTGAGGAAATCCTGAGAAAGCTCAGGAGTAAAGGAGTAACGATAATGGCATATGTCGATGATGTCGTGCTATTCGTCACGGGCAAGCACCCACAGACGCTAGGCGATTTGATGGAGGCATCTATCAAGGAAATCGTCGATTGGGCAGAATACAATGGACTTGGGGTCAACCCCAAAAAGATCGTACTGATTTTGTACACTAGGAGATACAATATACCTAATCTTCGGATACCAAAAGCAGTTCAGCATGTCGTTAAAGAAGAGGAGAAAATCTATATCTAACTATCTATATACTTTTAACAAAATTTTTAATTAAATTTAAGTAGAAACGGAAATCGATAGTAATTTATAAGTAATTAGAGAAACATACTGGTAGCGTACTAGGGATTTGTTTGGAAGTAATACCTCAATAGCTGATAATCAAATTAAAATTCTCAAATAAGTCTCATGACACAAATTGCTTTAAAGATAATTAACATCATAACTTCACTTCAACCTCTATCATCGTTGAAATATCCACCACATTGTCATATAAATCCTTATTATCTTTTTTTTATAAGTAACAACCTGATTTTTATATTTATCAGCTTTTGCATATGTACTCAAAAAATTTGGATGATATCTTATGTATTCAATAGTCAAAATTGTTTTTAAATTTAGTTAGATATCAATAAAAATTTTACCTTATTTACATTGATTGTTTCGAGACCATCTTCTTCCACAATTTTTGTTAAATGAGAAACACCTGAAAAATAGAAAAATCAGTATATTTTCAATAAACTTTTCAATGAAAATAAATCAGTATTTGTTACATGTTACGTTAATATGCCCACCGTTGAAAAAAATGTTCACCAGTAAAAAGTGTGTGTGTGAATATTTTCATTTATTCCAAAATTACAAGCAGTTCCATTGTTGTTAAGTGATTGCTTCTCTATTACTTAGATAACCTCATATGGTACAAGGAAAATGATGCAAAAAAATAAATTTCACACTCAATCCACAACATTGAGTTTGAAGCCGGCGAATGGGACGGTTGTTTTTTTTTAGGTTTTTATCACAGCAGCTATTTGTTTATATTGTTTCTAAGAACCAATTTCCACAAACGTCTTTTTATTTATTTTTTTGTTTATTTTCGGGAATTATTAGGGAAATCTTTTCTGGTATGAATTCGTGCTTGATTAGCAGCGAAAACTCATTAAAAAATCTTATGTCATTCTGAACACATCGGGATAATTAAGTAAGCGGTGTGCTTGAATACATTAGTATGTTAAGTATTCAATAACTGAAAATTTCAAATGTGCAAACTAGTCTCCAATAATTTGGAAATAATGACATCACCTCATCAATCATTCAATTTTTTCCCATTAAAAACAGGATTTCACCTTCAAGATCCTTCAGTATTTCTTTCAGTACAGATTCAACAATTTAAAAAATTAATATAGATCCTGTTCGTAACATTTTTATCTCTGTTGTCTTCTAAACTTTATCTTCAGTTTCTGAAGACGATAACTTGGTTATCGAAACGCGCATCAGAAATTATTTTTACGCCTCATATAGACATAATATATGTCTGTCCGGGTTTACTTTTCATATAAAATCCCAAATTATTGAATTCAGTAGACGACCACCTACAATATCATCCTGTGTATTTATTAACAATATTCGCCTTGCTGTTGTGGATAGTTGTGAAATGCTGGGCCCAACAAATAAGACCTCGATCTTTCAAACTCTTTAATCTAGCGCCATAGAAAGCCTTTACTATGAAGCTAATTAACCCTTCATTTTAGAATATCATCTGACCTCTTTAGCCCTGTCCACCCTCTATTTATATCTACCACTGAAAATCATACCATTCTTCAACCATTCCACCAATAAAACCCATCTCATTTATTTCATCACAGCTTCTCAACCTCTCACAAAACAAACCCTTCTCACCATGAACTATTGATCTTCCTAAATTCTATACTTCCCTGACGAGATACGACAAACACTCAACACCCAAACAAGAAATCGATAATGCCTTCAAAGAAATAATAACTAGTTGCAACTATGATTTAAGTTTATATACGAATACTTTGATATTCTTTTTATCTATTATATGTTCTAGCCTCTTAAGAACAAATTTTACGTTCAACAAAGAGATAAGCCGGTAGGATGTAACATTCTGGGGAGGTTTACCTGGCTTGACGCATTAATAAGGTTGGTTAATTTGACTATAGTTTTGCATGGAACTTCCTTCAGTATTTCCCCAGCGATGAGGTCAAATCTAGGGGCTTTTCAACTTCGTTGATCTGTAAGTTTTATTCCAAAAGTTCCGCAAAACTATTTGCTTTTTGCTTATTATCTCGTGCCCAGCTTCCATCTTCTTTTCTTATTAGTGGGTTATGTAGAACATATCGTCTAAATCATTTGGTTGCTTTCCAGAGTGAATAATCCGTACTGTTATCATAAGTTAATTCACTCAGGTATTCAGCAATCGAATCATTTTTAATGCGCTGGATTTCGCTTTTTATTGTTGTGTAGCATTGTTTACCGTTGTTTTATCAGCTGGTGCTCTGGTTTCCAACCATTTTCTTATCCTTTTGTTTTGTATTTGATTCTCCCAAGATGATAACTTTATATATTGTTATATTCTACTTTATGATGTAACTGTTCTACTTTTTGCAGTGCAACTGAAAGATCAATTGCCTGCTCAAGATTTTAAAACTTCGCCAATCCTTCCTGTTTTTCAACAATTTGGGTCCATTCTCCTCTAATATTATACCATCACTTAGTGTAAGAAGTATGGATGAGTGGTCCGAATTCAACGTTTAGATAATTTTAGGATACATTCCTGATTACAAATAAATCTATAAGATCAGGGATCTTATTCTGATCTGTGAGCCAATATTTTGACTTTTCAGTTGACAAACTGAACATTCAAGATTATTACATGATGCTAATAATTGTATGCCTTTAATTGTTGTCAATCTAGATCAAAACTCTGTTTTTTATGCGTGACAAATTCAAGTGAAATGAGTAGAATAGAAAGTAACGAAAATATTTTATATATATTTAATTTCTGCCCGGTGGAGAAGAAGATGAATGTTCATTTAATATAGGAAAATGATTATTATCAACTATACCCTCTAGTATAAACAGGAAATTAATTTCAGGGAGTTTCTCTTATGCGTATTTGTTGTAGGTACATTTTTTCCTGGTAGGATCAATAATAGTTTTTGAATTACGTAGAATACTTCTCTGAAGAAATTCGACAAAGATATTTCTTTCCCAATTTCATGTCCTTTGTCAAAAATCTCACCACAACTCTGCCCCTACCTCAGCTTTGATTGGATTCATAAAATAATTATAAACAACTTCTTTAGTAAACAGAAAATAACTTTATATATCAGATGCAAATATTATATATAGAATATAGATCTCAATGTATTGTTTTTTGTTGAAAATTGATTTTCTTCATTTTTGGTTTCTAGCGAATTCAAAAACTAAGCTAGTTAAAAGAAGCATACATGATAAAATAACTTGCTCCCTTCACTTCTAACTAAAGGATTCACGAGAACAACCCTGTTTATGAAATATGGAGAGTTTCAGTAAAAGCTTTACCTCTCAATTTTTTTAACAAAATAAATACTTAGTCGAAACGTCAAAATTTTCCGCCAGAATTGTTAGAGAAAAGCAGAGAAACCATACGCAGAAGATGAATCATTCCTTACCCGACAATGCAAGATCTCACACATCAGTTTAAACAAAAACGTTATTGAACAGTCGAAACATCGAACTGATGGATTATCCGCCGTACAATTCTTGTTTGGCTCGCAATGATTTCTTCTTATTCTTGCAGATCGAA
Organism: Diorhabda carinulata; assembly: GCF_026250575.1. Lineage (NCBI taxonomy): Eukaryota > Metazoa > Arthropoda > Insecta > Coleoptera > Chrysomelidae > Diorhabda > Diorhabda carinulata. The sequence goes on from NC_079464.1 coordinate 22,467,675, forward strand.
AATAAATTGCGAGGTCAACGTTTTTCTACACATAAAGAAGCGTTTGAAGGGTCCAATCATATGGTTTGGAGGTACCTCAATCGAAAAGGAAAAAATGCTTCGACAAATGGTTCAAACGTATGCAAAAGTGTATTGATCTTAATAGAGGATATCTTGAATAACATTAAAACCATATCCAATTATAAATATTTATCTGTCTCAAAACTTATTTAGCAACACGAAACGAGTATCATCGCTCAGCCACTGTATTCGATGGATCCAGATTTGGCTTCCTGTGGCTTCTCTCTCTTTTCGATACTCAAAAATCTGCTTCAGGGAATGGGCTACGAGTTAATTGAAGCCAAAGATAGTAATTCCCTTAAGGTACTGAAGGCCATCTTAGTCGAGACTTACGATAAGTGTATGGGAAATGGGATTGAGCATAAATTGGCTCAAAGAAGCATATTTTGAAGAGGATACTGAATTTTTGTAATAAAATACGTAAGAAAGTTTTTTTTGACAGTATCAAATTTAATCATAAGATCTTTCATAATTTAAAATATTTATTGCAGCTTTGTATTTTATCCCTAAATATTGGTATAAACATTTAAATTCAGTCTTAAGTTTTTAATATAATGAATAGGTACTTTCATAGTAAGAAGTCAATTGTTCAAAATGAAGTCTAGTATTGATCGGTGTAATTCAAATATTTAGTGGACAAAATACAAATTTTCATATCATTTCTAGTGAAACTAAAACTTGGCCTTATGAATTTCTACCTCAATTTGAGGCATAACATAAACTACTCAAATTTCGAACAACCCATTCAAAAGTTATAGGGGTGGCATCTGTTTCATTTACATCCTTTATAAATTATTATGAATAGGAACTGAAACTGATGTGTGTGGTTTTGATATTTAAGACTATTCCAGAAATATCCGCTTCTAATGAGTCAATAATAGTTAGATAAGTTGGAATTTTGTTAATACACGATTACAAAAGAGATGCAAGAATTTAAATGAATTTTCAGTTTCTTGATAACTCAATTCTAAAGCTTCCATTTCATACGATTGGCCTTATAGAAAAAATGGGGCTCCGGTTGTTAAAATCCCATACTCATTATTAATTCAAAACTTAATTCATTAAATTTGATATTTTATCGTGTTTGCGAAGCTGAACTTCTGGGAACGACATTCAAACAACGAAATGAAATATTTACTCAAAAATACGAGAAATTTCGCCATTAAATTGAATCTGTAAGATGTGGTAGAATGAATACGAGATCTGTGATTAAATTTTCTCATTAACTATAAATTCTCATATTATTTCCGACATACAACTTGCATAATTGTATGCCACATACACTCTATCAATATTAGTATTTTATTAATTTTCACATAGCTCTATGTAATTAAAATTCCTCCAAGGAATATTTCATTTTATTATTTACGCAAACAATGCGAACTCACCGCCGTGCATATAATGCGATGTGAATTCTATTTCAAACATTAAAGGAAACCAATTCTATTTTCCTTATTTTATTTAAGAAAAAGGAGCACAATTTCTTTCATTCGTATTTTTGAAATAAGGTTTGCTGTGATAGCTATATACATATTCCGACAGAATATACGTTGTGTACTGCTATTAAGTTTTACAGATAAAAAAAACATATTTTCATCAAAATTATATTAACGTGTACCGTGACTTATAAGGATTTCATCATTTCTTTTAATAGAAACAACTTTACAATGATGAACACAAACAAAAGTAGTTCATATATGTAGTTCAAAAATGCACCTTCAACTAAATTTCAAGCATCTGCTCGAAACTCAATACGTTGGCGATTAGTTTCGGAACAGACAAGAGTGTTTTCATCGGTATTATGATAGGAACATAGGAATCACCAGAAAAACAACAGATATAACATAAGGAAGATATGGAAACGTTAGAGGGAAAGTTCAAATAGACGAAAGAAGATCGACGGAGTTTAGGATGGAGATAGACGTAAGACAACGAGATAGTCTTAGTCCTCTTCTATTTATACTTGAAATGAATAGGATAATGTAAACAATAAAAGAGAAGAACTATAAACTGAAGACAATAATTGGCTACAGAAATCTATAATCAGTAATAATAGACGGAATATTATATGCTGACGACATAGTATTCGTAGCAGATACTTTTAAGAAAATGGAGACATATGAATGAAGACAATAGAAAACAAAACATGGGAAATATTTAATAATGATAAGGACAACGAATACGTAGAGTGAAAACTTTTAAATATCTCGTCATTTTCGTCGGGAAAATAGATATGGAGATAGCGAACAGAGTGAGAAAAGCAAATCAAATATAGTATGTTCTTAATAAGACCACGTTAATATATGGAAGGGAAATTTGGGTAATTAACAAAAAGGTAGAGTCGAACAAACAGTAGCAGCCGAAATAAATCTGAGGAAAGTAGCAGGGATGGATGGATAGGATAAGAAATAAGGTAAATTTATAGTAGCTCAAACAGGGACTAATAGAAAACAACATAGGAAAGTTGTTTAAACTAGTACGGACCCATAAAGAGGGATCACCACAAAGCCTAATAATAAAAGTAATAGAAGCAAAACGATATAAGAAAAGAAGGAAAACAACAAAGAAACACAAGAAGGGGGAAGACAAGGTAAACAAACGGCAGAAGTGAAAACTTGAATATTAACGTTGTGCATTTTAGATATTTTCGAATGGTTAAGAAATAATTTTGCACGAATTGCTTTAATTATCAGTATAAAAGTACTATCATTTATATGGTAGAAAACAATATTTATCTATTGCGCTATCGCACACAAACATGACAATTTTTATTACATTACAAAATTTATCTCTCAGAAAAATATCAACTTCTATACATAATTTCGACGACTTCATTATTATCAAATCATCATCGCCAACCTCTAAAACTGATAGGATCGGTTTATAATAGCTGAAGTAAGAAACGAACATGGTTTGTATGCAAAAAGACCACATCAACAGTAGTTTTGTATTTCGTTGTCCCAAAATTAATAGTTGATTTTTATCGTCTGCAGTTTATGTTGAAATCTCCACCATTGGCAATTCATCAAAGCTTTTTCCAATTTTTTTTGAAGCCATGCAGATGCGTCATGAGAATAAATGAATCAATTTTTCATAGAAGAAGTATCGTATAGCACGCAATGACTTATTTGAAGAGATATAAACAGCAACCATAATAATGAACTGATTATCACCAGAGTGGCAACGATTTATACAAATATCACCGATATCAGAAACAGTAACATTAAACATGCTATTGTATTTCACATGCACATCCATATAATTTGTGCTACTTCCTATCCTACACCGCGCCGGCTGTCTACTCTCCATCTGTCCTACGAATTTTCGATTAGGTCACGTATCCTGACGAGAGTTCAATATTTTTCACCCATTACAAAAAAAACTGTACAACGCTGCTAAATAAGTTTTCGTCCTACGAATTTTCGATAAGCTCACGTGTCCTGATTTTTTACCCATTGCAAAAAAGTGTACAACGCCTCAAAAATACAGCAGATGATTAAAGTGACAAGGGATCGGAAAGAATGGAAAAAATGAATGAAAGGAGAATAAGAACTAAAGTCCCAATATTCTGACGTTAGAAAGAGCATAATGAGCTCTCGAGAAAAAGCAGAAGAAGAAGACTAAAGGCAAAGTGTTCTTACCGGCTCGAAGGTTACTCACACTATATTAATACACTGAGTAGAATCATTTTGCTAAATGAACGATTACTCTGAATATCATTATAATTAATCTCCAGCCTTAAAAATAAAAATCATAATCCAATCAAACCCCCACCATAACAATCAAATTTGATGTTACTTATTCGTAGTTGCTATTATATCCACATAACCTGCATTAACCTCATAATTAAATTAATAAATAAAACACTATCAGGAAACCATCTAGTTTTCTGCAGTTTTGCATTCTGCATTTTTATGCAGTATTGACCCAAATATCCCCTTTTTTCTTTGATCAATATTGAAGAATGAATAATATTTAATTGCAAGCATACACGCATATTGAAAAAGCAATAACAAAACGTACAGTCGACGAGACGACAAATTAGATATCAGAATAGAGGAATTCTATTGATATAATTAGAATATGGGATAAAGAACATCGTGCTGATTACACATAAATTTGAAATAAAAAGTAATATGGTTGATTAGAACTAATTAGAAGAAAGCGAATTAATGAATATAGAGATGTACATTGTATTCTCTGAATAATATCAAGTATAACGTGTGATAATATTTTGTTACGGCCGAAATAGGTCAAAACGTCAATTTTTCACTTGTCTTGGAAGTGGGAAATTGACAAATATTTTTTTGTCTCTAGAGTAGTCGACAGAAGTGCCTACTTAACCACAATAATTAACGAAATTTTTTACGAATAACGTAACAGTCCGATTGTCATGTTTTAAAAAAAATTATTTTAGAACTAGCGTTCTAATCCCATTCTATGAAATGAAGCTAGAGCTAAATAATTTTCTTCCTCATAAAAAAGGTTTCGATCGTTCGATCGATTAGAATAAAACGGGATCGAAACGCTGTGTGTTAATTAAACAAAGGGCTTTGAACTGAGCTAACAGTTCCTATAATTATCAGTGACGATTTAGTTTATAATTATTAGTAACGATTTAGTTCGTACAATTAATTTGGAAATGAAGTTCTGCTAGCTGAAGGATATAGTAAAGCCATAATTAATGTTCACAATACCAGTTGACGAAAAGTGCCGTGAATTTGTAGTATTGACTATAAACTTCAATTAACAGTTTGCTGAAACCAAAAAAATTTCAGGAACGTAATTCGTACGTATTCCATTATAAATTGACCAAAATTTTTTGTTACATCTCTGACCTCCTACGTTGTATAAATAGGAGTCCTAGAGCAAATTAGAGATTCACACTCTAGTATTGCACAAGGGTTTCTTTTTGTTTTCAGAACAAAACCTTTCATATTTAGAAAGTTTTTCCAACTGTTTTATGTTTTATGTTGTCAGTATGAATACGTTTTTAACGCTGTTGTGAATTCATATTTAGATATTATAACCCAGTTGATAACTTCATTTCCAAACAGACTCTTCCGTGCTTTCCTTTAACAGCCCTGATTAAATAGAGAATTAGTCAGAAGAACTTTTCTTCTTAATTTCATGTTGAAAATCTCATTTATATATTCTGGCAATGTTTTTCTTATATTTTTTGATGAACCATTTATTACAGCTCCCCACTAAATTATCTTCAGATATTTGTAAGATATATGTAGAGATAATTGAGAATTTAGGAACTGGAGGCAGATTTCATACCGCATAATACGTTATTTCTCTACAAGATCATATCTCTAATAAGCATTGAATCGAACTTTAGCCAACCCTTTGGATAACTCAAGATACTTCTCAACACAAACCAACAAACATTATAATTGCTTTCAGCTCATCCAACTCTGTTATTATACCTTTTGAATTCTCTGATAATTATTCTAAAGCTTTGTTATTCTTTTTAAAAAGTGAATACAAATGTTATTTATACATCAATGGGGTTTGAGCAATAAATATTATTTAGTTTCACATGGAACTCAGTTTTGACGGTTAATTCCAGGTTGTATCACGATTTTGCTATAGATAAAAATGTCAACGCAGAAAATTTCACAAATAATGTCAGCTAACTATGATTCTGTTTTGAAAAATATTTCATATTAGTGCTTATATGGATTCAAAAATTCTCGAGATGAAAATTCTATTCCATGAATAGACTATAATAATATTATCTAAGCATAATCCTAAACAGAGCGGACAAATGATGTTTTCATGAATATTTCTCCAGTTTATTCTGAAATTACTTCCAAATTGATGTATTCCATTATCTAAAAAATACGCTTTGAAAGAGCAAGAGTTTATTTATTTAGTGAAAAAACTTGTGTTTGTTTTTCGTTAACAGGAAACAACGAGTTGTTCCATATCTATTTTAGTATTTTTTTAAGCAGCTTTCTAATTGTTGATCAGTTCTTATTTCTCGTTTAATTGTGTTCAATTAATATAGGAAACTTATAGTAAAGGCAACGACTCATTTTTGGCGGTTTAAAAATAACTCCATTTGAAACATGGACCTCAGACTTTTAATCTTACTAAATTTTCCTCTAAGTCACATCATGCTTTGTAAAATATTGTTGTATTCAAAGAATGAATGGTATTACAAGCATTCTGTTTGAATTTGAATTTATTTATGTCGAAGTAATTTAATAAACATTCCAAATTTTAAACGACTGTTGTTATTTGTACGAAATAAATATTAATGTATTTATTTAATTGCCAACATAAGTTGATAGGACTAGAGAATCGATAATTTAGACAAAGGTAAACAGTATATCAAAAGAAGAAAAACCACAAATATTCATCTCGAAAATGAAAAGAGGGATGAAAGACAAATATATAATATACAAATATAAAATAAGAACAGTACTACAAAATATAGGTTATAAATATAAGTGGCAGATGTCTTTTCAAAAGAACAATATATTTATATTCGGAGTAAAATTATTATTGAAGGTCGTAATGAGATTTGAACAGCCCAAAAGAAAAACAAACATCGTTTAATGTTTCTAAGATGTTGCTGTTATGGACATACAAAAAGAAATTGTTCTCGCCCAGTACGATGCTACAAATATGCAGGAAAGCACGACTACAAAACATGAAAAAAAATTTATTTTTACTATGCAGTGGAACATACCCAACATCTGCGAAAATCTGCATGTATACCAAGAACTAGTAAATAGAAGGACTACCGCTCAAAAACTTACCACAACAACAAAACAAAAAAACTAAAAACAAAGTCAACCCATCATTGTACAAAAATCAACTCATAAAACACTACGAACTACTAAATTATCAACAAGACTCTCTATAAGCAACAAGCATCCTATAAGCAACAAGCATCGTCATTGAGGATTGGCATGGTACGTTAACAGTACCAGCATCATATTGCCAACCAAACTATCCTGCAATAAAAAAAGAACACATAGAATACTTCAACACTCTAGTAAGCAAATATCTGACAGGTGGGACTATAACGCCAAAAATACAGTCTGTGCTTAAGACTCACAGTACCAGATAGAGGTAGAGTGCTATATAGCACCATGTACGCATTAAAACTAAACCATCTGTCTACCTACTCATAGACTTTCAGGCCAAGTGACCAAAATAAGCTCTCAGACTTACTAGATTTTTCTATTACAGAAGGTATTTTCACTGGATACCTAGAGACAGAATCAAATCTAGAGTTATCCTTCGACCACACATTACAATTAGTTGCAGAATTATCGAAAGATATAAACTGAAAAAACTGTTCAATAAGGAAACCAACTGGGAATATTTTGAACAACTAATTGTAGTTGATATAAAACTTAGTATTCCGCTAAAAACAACAGCAGGTATAGTACTAGCAGTCAATTATTTAAACAATCTAATACAGAATCGCTCTAGAAAATCCACTTCTGTGATACCACCACAAAGACTACAAAACTGTTTAGTTAAAATGAAACAGAAAATTGCTGAAAAAAGAAAATTGAAAATAACATGACAACGAACTAGATATCCCGATACGAAGCTGCCTCCTGCGAATGAAAAAAGTTATTACTAATCTGAAAAACAAATCATTCAAAGAATACTAGAAAATCTGTCCATCACTGCTGATTCGAACTATTCGTTATGGAAAACTAGCAGAAATATAGAATATTTTAAAGAAACAATTCCCCCAATGCGAAATGTAGACAAATAGTGGACCCAGACTGACCAGGAGAAAGGAGATGAATTCATTTAGAGAAATTCTTCCAACCATTTCTATCACACTTAAGTCCAACAGAAGAGATAAAAATAAAGCAAGGAACAGAAGCCCCATACCAGATCTCACCAGTACCTTAGGTCTTTACAGTAAAAGTAAATGCAATTATTAAAAGCAGCCTTCATCCTAATAAAAGCCCAGGCTTCCCAAATCACCTTCATCTCTAAACCTGGAAACCCCTCCTAATAATGTCACAACCTACAGCAAATTACTGGAAAAATTAATACTAACAAGTATCATGCCAATAATCGAATCAAATAACATGTTACCAAACCACTAATTTAGACAACATAGTACCATCGAACAAGTGCATAGGTAGTGGGCACAATAAATCGTGCAATTGAAGACTAGTGTGTAGCAACTTTCCCACTGAAATTGGCACTGTCCGAGGATAGCATGCGGGGACTTATTCTATACTGTTTACTGCTAATCTTCTGACAAGTAGAAAGATAACTGCCGCATCATGAGTACATAGCAATATTGGTAAACCACACAAACCCTACCGTAGCAGCATCAGGTCTACATCTTAAAAAATAAACGACTGGAGAAGAATCAGGCGAATCAACATTAATGAAGCAACATCACTCCAAATCTCCTGTACAAAATGTAGAAGTGTTACAGTTACACTGCAGTTACCGTAATCGGAAAAACCCTACCACAAACAGACAGCGTAATGTACCTGGGTATCCATCTATACAACGGACTTAACTCCTAGTTTTTAAAGTCACCTTCAAGCCAATATGGACAGCAGCAAAATCTTACCTCGAGATTATAGAGAAGTTTCAGTCTAAAGTATTACGTACAATCACCTACGCACCGTGGTTTATACCCAACAAAGAAATCAGGAAACATTTGCAAGTGAAGATCAATGCTGCTAAATTTTAAAAACACAAGTAGTAACCCTCGTACAAATATTGTTACTGACCTCTGTTCCAATGTTGGGATTTTTCTCAAATATATCATTGAATACATTTGTGAGTTCTCTTTATGTAATATTTCCTATTCTTTATCCGGGTTTATTAGTATTTTTATCAATTTATGATATGTGTCCTCGTTTTTTTTATTTATTTTCGGGCTACAGCAAATTTAATAAAAATTAATATTTTCAAACTAGGAACTCAGAAAATAAAAAATTAGGTGTCTTAAATGCTGTGATTATTCTAAAAAAATGTGCAGCTAAAATCGATCTCATCAATGATAATACTGATAACCAAATAAGTTGGAACGTTTTTTTTCAATTGGTAAATTCTGGGGTAACTTACAAAGGACTTATGAATGAGGCACCAACCAACCTTTGAACATCATTAACATTTTATGAATTCGAAAAAAAAGTTCAAATGAGAACTCAAAACAAATCAACAACAAAAAAAATGGCTATCCATATATCAAAAAAATTACTTATGTTATTCAATCATATCAAAATGTTGCTCTTAAAATTGAAATGTTTGTTCCAATTTTCTGGAATCAGTTAAGAGGGATACAAAGAGGTGAATCTTCTATTCAATAAGTCATAATTTATAGATTACAGAGTAATTTTCAGATTAGGAATTTTAATGTGATATATTGCCTTTACCGGTTATTAATAAGCTACATATTGTCGCTGTTATATAGAAAATGTCATGAATTTCATGGTACAATAAATTGTTCTCTTTGTATACAACTAATTTCCGGTTTATAGCAACTGCTAATACGGGTGTGAAACTATGAATTCATTATAAAACACAAATAGTTGATAAAGTAACATTAGTAGAGGTAAACATGATGGTATTTAAAATTTAAGGCGTTAATTTCATAAGTTCATGGCATATAAATATATTTTGGCGAAGAACTCACACTTCTAAATGATGTACACAATATTATTATGAAAATAATAAAATCAAAACGTTTATTATGTCTTAGAAGCAATCATTAGGCTTCTTTGTAGTTTGTAGTAGTTTTTCGTTCAAATTAATTTGTCTCGACAAGAGATGCGCAAATTGATAGTACAGTTATGTTACGAATTGTTCCTATTCGGTTAGGATAGAAAAGTTTATAGTTTGGGGACATCCTGCAGTTCTCGGAAAGGCTGTTTATATATTTTTTATGACTTATTTACAGCAGCGATTTGTTTATATTGTTACTTTAGAATCAATTTTTTGTTATTTGTTTGTCTACTTTCTAGAATCGAATGATCGGAAAATTCTTTATGTGTTATTAAATAAATTAATTTGTTAAGAATTACATATTTGTTTAGTAATGCTTTAGTGCATAGTTGAGTAAATAGTGACTAGTTTAGTGTACTTAATGTGAGACAATAAATAAATTGAGTAAGTAAGTAATATTAACAATGTGTATAAATCTACCCCACAGTCGAAAACACTTTATAAATTAGAATGAGAAAAATATTACAATTCAATAATTAACTTACAATTTAACTATGATACCTGAATATTAACATTAACAAACTGTTAATATTATGTATATTATGATCATGCGCATAAGAGCTTATGTAGAAAAAGTATGCAAATGCATTTTTTTCACGAAAAATCAATAGATAAAATAAGATTTTAGTAATTTTTGTAAGGTTAGGTTAGGTTAGGTTAGGTTAGGATAGGTTAATTTCTACATTTGAAAATCTTTTTTGATTTCTTCTACTAATGAAATGAATTAGTCTATTTTTGGTTCAGATTTACGACATTCTCGTCGCCATGTCTATGATTCAGTCCTCCCAATCTTCTGAAGGTACATGACTATAGCGGAAGAATGCTCTCAGAGGTCTACAGCTGGCCTCAATTCTTTGGATATGAATCCCGCTATCAGAAATTAATCTTTCTTTGTGATTGATCCACTCATGATTGTAGCCTTCATTGCTGAGGCATCGATAGGCTAACCAGCCATCTGTATGAATTACGCTTTCTGGAGCAACGAACTTTTTTTGATAAAAATGATCCATTTGCATACTTTTTTTCACACACTGATAAATCTTGATGAGATCTATCGAAGATAGTTGTTATTCATTATCTGTTAGGCTTCCTGAGGTAATGGCCACATCTGGTATCCCCGTAAGTAAATGTTTCCGCTGAAAATAGATATTATGAATCGTTTCAATATTCTATATATAGAGTTTCATGATGATCGTCGTGGGGTCTTTTGAATAATAATTAACTGTTCTGAAGTATTTAAATAATTCGTTGGATCGAATTTCTATATTGGTGATAACGGCGTTTATCGGAGTATCGTGAACAACTTAACTGTGAGTAGTATTTAGCAGTACTGACATTTGAGATGGTCAGATCCGTCAGTCGGCTATGTCCACTAAGTAGTCTGCGTCCAAAAACTGTATCCACAAACCACTAATTTTATAGACGTTTCACATAGATCAATCAATCAATTTTTTGATTAAAGCTCAGAACCCCAGATGAATTTGCTAGCATAAGTGCATAAGTATTTGCATAGCATATTTTATTTCTCTATTTTTTTATGCAATATTTTATTTAAAAGCTGCAATTTCACCTTATTAATAAATAGTAACATGTTTAATAACTTTATCCAAAGAGAACAGGATGAGATACGAATGGGGGTTGATTCAGATAGGAGACAAGCTTGCTGGAAGCGGTTGGAATTTGGAGCCAGAATTACTGATATCGTATAAACGATTTATTATATCCTCAGGTTGGGCTTAAACTTGTACGCAGTATGACATGAGACGTAGTAGACGCAACCAAAGATGAAATTCACTAAATTCACGTGAGATGTTTTAGTTAGGGCTCCAAGGCAAATTCTTGGAACTACATTGTTAAAAGAATCAAGAGTTTTTAAGTCAGATTCGCTTGCTAATTTGTAAATAAAGTTTCCATAATATTTTCTATTACCTTGTATATTGTGCATGTTAAAAAGATGAACCATATGAGTTGAGATCTGGTGATAGTTTCATCACACGAATTGAAAATGTCTCACCATTGTGTTGAGAAATGCTGTCTCATCCATTTTGTTTTATTATATAATTCCAGCAATTATATTAGAGAGATATTTCATAAATATTTTTGCAGAAAGAATGCTATATTATCAGAACCAACGATAAAATTTTTATAACAATGAAGAGTGAAGTTTAGCTCTTCGAAATAAATTGAAGATACAGAAGTCAAGATCAGATTAACCATTGGAAAAATAGGGAATAGGGGTTCGTTCAGTTGCATTTCTCTTCAAAATTATAAGCTATTGAATTTGCGGGAATTTTATTCCAAGTTCCAATGTATTTTCTTTGTCCTATTTTTGTCGAAATTTATCCCGAACGTGACAGTAAGGTAAGTGTGGAAACGTAATGAGTCTAAGAAGCTTTTTTACTCAATTTGATCACACATCCTGCTTTGGTTTTCATTTTTATTAAGTTATATAATTGTCGGTAGTCCGATAATATATCTTAATTCATTGAAAATAGGTTTACATTCGCTGACTGCATTCGTACAATTTTTATTCCACTATGGACCGACCAATTTTTATTCCAGCAGCGATCGACCTTTCGAGATGTTGATATTAACTATTACTCAACGTATGTTTTTGCCTTTTGGATTATACAATTCTTGAATGCTGCTTTAGATTCATCGATATTTGTAGCTGAAATTTTTGTTATTCAGTGAATTCTTTAAATGCATTTCAGCTAGAATTCGCCTTGTTTCACAAATTGATTCATGTTCTAATACATTAGAAATGAGGATTGTCTTAAAGACTATCCATTGTTTTCTATAAGAGAGACGAAGTAGAAGGGTCACAAAAACTAAGAACAATAAATGATAAATTAGCTATATTAACATTTGTTTTCGCAATAGAGTTTAGTAAGCATACATTCTGGGCATCGAAACTTCCAATTAGAATATATGGAGGTTTCAGCTGCCTTATTAGATTAGCCAGATTATATTAATAAAACTAAGGAATAAAAATCACTGGCAACAAACATCGAAGTGCCACTGCTAGATTTTAAGAGATTGTTGCTAAGCTAGTAGTAATTGATGAAATTTCTCAACCATGTCACATTACTTTTTGTGATTTTTAATAAATAATTCTAACAAAAATTTTACTTCTCATTTTATCCTTTTTATATCAAATTTGAATTATAATTCTTTTGATAATGCTGATAATACTCAGAAGTAAGAGGTGAGGATAAAATAAATTCCAATAAAAATCAACCCAAGATCTCAAGAAGTTTTAGTATGTTTCTAAATCTTCTTGATTTTAGGTCTCTTCTGTTTTTCAATATTAGTTTTTTTAATAATTTTTGGGAGATAGATAAAATTGACGAGGTTTCTTGTTGGGAACGTGGCAATGAAACAACAAAGTGGACTAACTTTAATAAATTTTCCGAGATTTCGAATACTTATGTATTCATCATCTGGGACATCAAATACAATTTAAGAAATATGATAAAAATAATAAAATTTCTACTTACAATAACTAATTAAGATTTTCGGTGGTTTTGAAACGTATTCTTATGAAAAATTTTAAAATTAATGGGCTTCAAAATTCAAATTGACGTCAATAGAAATATTGATTAATTATATATATATATATATATATATATATATATATATATATATATATATATATATAATGTTTTCGATTTTAGGTCTCTTCTGCTTCAAAATTAGTTTTCTTAATAATTTTTGGAAAATAAAATTTGACGTTTCGACTTCTCTTAGAGTCTTTGATAAATATATCAAAAAGTCTAAGAAATAAGAAATTGAAGAAATTGCAGTAAATTTTGGAATTTGTATACTATAGTATAAGTGGAGGGGTAAAAAAAGGAAAAAATCTTTTTTGAAAAATTCAAACTATGTATATAACATGTTTGTTGATATATAATATTTAAGTAGACTTACGTTCGGGGATGAATTACTACGTGTTATTATGACGCGTAAGTTATGGTAAAAGATTGAGAACTTGGATTGTTAATATGAAATCCAACTTCTCAATTAATCAATATTCCTTTCAACGTCACTTTGAATATTGAATTTTCAATCGTATGAATAATAAAATTTTTACAAGAATTTATACAACTCAAACCCACCACAAATCTCAATTAAGTATTTCCCAAACGATGAATACATAAGTATTCGAAACCTAGGAAAATATATCAAAGTTTCATTTCCACGTTCCCAATAAGAAACCGCTCTTAATTAATTAAGATTTGAGGTGGCATTGAAAATTCAATCTTCAAAATGACGTGTGATAGAAATATGGTTTCATTGAAATATATATTCCGAACTTCTGATTACTTATGTATTCATCGCCTGGGAAAAAATTAAGATTTATTAATTAATATTCAATTGATATATATTCCGAACTTGCGAATACCTATGTATTTATCATCATCATCAGGAACTGAAGTGATGGTCAAAAGTATAACAATAAAATTAATATGAGTAATTATTTTTATACTTCTCTAGATGTTTCTAAATATATATATATTAATTTCACAGATAAATTAATAAAATACGTACCTCTAAATACAATTTTTATTAACTTTTCTCCTTTACATTTTGGTATTTTGAACTTTTTTACTCTAACCGATATCGCCATTCCTGCAAAAGGAACGCGCGCGAAACCTCGGCGATATAAGTCCAGCCACGCCGAGAAAGAGACTTGTTGATCGTATCGAACGTGGCATGTATATTCCTGCAGGAACTTTGTGTAGCGCAGAAGTACAACGGAACAGATATTAATTGTGAATTAATTTAACGCTGCTACATGAAAAGGTGAATATTATGAAATGACTTCCGTATGTGTTTCAACCTAAGAAATATAGATGACTAGGAAAAATTGTCTGTACGTGGACAAACATTTTCTATTGTCTATATATCAATTACTTGTGACTAATTGATATTTAATTTCAACATAAAACAGTGCCTGTATTTAAAAGTAATTATTATCGATTTTTCTTAGTTAGAAATTAGGGGATGAATTGATTTGATCATTACTAAAACAAGGTGAAAGATGAAACCCCATAAAGAATGAAACAATATGAGCAACAATCATTCTCTTTAGCTCTTTACTACTCATTCTTCTAAATAAACATAATATTCATTTTTTACGTGGTTTTATTATTGTATGATCAATTATTTTTCGAGTATTCTATGTTACTCAAAAGTATCATTTTTCTCAACGTAAATATAGCAAAAAATTTCAGTTTTTGAAATAAATATTCTATGCCTAATTAATCATCAGTTATATTGTGATCCTATTAATCTGTCAGAAGTCCAATAACAAATATAAATTATCTATGTTACCAATAAATTATGAAGTGGAATGGACATTGGAACTATTATGCGTCATCTCCAGGAAACTAGGACAAATTTATATTAAAATCAAGAGTTGGATACTAATTTATATTATATTTATATTTATCCAAAAAGGTTAATCCATATTTCACAACTTATACTGGCCTTGGTCCGAAAGTAACAGATTCAGTAAAACTACTTTAAAGGTAATGAGGAAACGGACAATACCAAAATAACCCTCATTAGGGAGATGGACCAATGGGAAAGAGAGATCTGAATATGTGACCTCACCATTAAATTGTTAATTATATAGTGTTACTATTCATGTGCATAGTTTTTTTTTCAAATATCACTATTCATAATTTGGTGTTTCCTCCTAGTGGGTTTTCTTCTGAACTATTGGTAGAGAAGTTGAAATTAGTAATTATAAATTTGCCTAATGTTTTTCCACAAAAATCACTGGCATTTAAGTTTCTTATTGAGTTTGAGTTTATTCAAATGGTTGAATTATAGACACAATATTCATTTCAATTCCTCAATTTTTATATTTTTATCATTTTTATGATTGCTATTTGGATTGTACACAAGTACAATCATGCCCGTGTATAATTATAGTATAATTATAATTTTTTACTCATGTTAAAGAAATTATAATATATTTAGGGTTTGAGTAGGATACATCCCAAGAATTCTGGTTTCGTTCAATAATTTGGCATTAACATAACAGTAAAAATAAAATTTTTGGGAATGAATAAATAAACCCTCAAGGGTCATTTGTATTTTTCATTTAAAAGAAGACATTTTTCTAAGTATTGGATTAAACGAATCTTATAAACTATAAGATGAAAATTTCAGTACGACAAAACCAGAATAGGGGTAGAAATTTTCCTTATACTAGAATATATCTCGTTCTTGTTTTTAAAAGAGAATAACGTTTAATAACATCGATAAGATTTGCTTAATCTTGGTTAAAACTAAAAATTTCAGCCTTCGTGATATACTTTATCATTTAACCGTTCATATCAGAGAGTTCCGGTTCTAGATTTAAAACGTTTTGTTTACTTTGGTAAAAGGTATAAAGTGATTATTCAATGAGAATTTTTTCTTTTAAAAGCTAGTTTCATTCATGAATTATTATTTTCATAGGCATTATGTTAGAGATGAACTGTAAGTTCACAAGTGTATTAAAAATTCTCTCTCTCATCCAACATGTCAAATAAATAGAAAAACTTACTTTTTCTATATATTTGCTGAAATTTGGGTACAAAAACTGAATATTATGAAAACAATAATCTTCTTTTTTAAATAGATGATCGTGATTTATTACGAACCTTCCTTTTAAAACCATGGTTCCAATTGTCCAAATTCCTTCTTTCTAAATTGAGTTCACTACAAAGTGTTCAGAACAATAAAAACTATGTGTTTATTATTGGCAGGCAAGGTAACCAGCTTTTATTCTGTTGTGTTATTACTGAGCACTCTGTTTATTGCTGCCACCATACCAACACATTTATTTCTTATATGATTAAAATTGCTCTTCTTAAGATCGAATGAGATTATTATTTTGTATTTGATACGAATTCGTGTAAGTTGTCTCATCATTGATTAATTGATAATAAAATAATTTTATAATGATAGTCTTTTGATGTGATAATAACAGTTTGATCAGATTTATTTGATACCAAAACTTTGAGATGTATGTTTAATTGTATAAATTCTTTGGTTTTAGTTATATTGCGATTTTGATCAATAAAGGTATAAAACAACAAATTTAGAATAAAATTATGTTAATTTCCTTCGTTTCATATTATATAAACTAAAAAATAGAAGAGAAGGGTACAAAAAACTAAGTTATTTATGAGGGTATCTAAATTTTAACTATTGTCATCTCATCTCCCCAACTATCCTGAAGGACTTTCACAATAACTATTAAATTATTTTGAAAAATATGATTTAAGAATATGGACATTATCAAAATTGTTACTAAATTAAAATGTAAAACATTATTTTCAATTTCATCTAATTATGTATAATTAATCTTTCACTAGTGATAATTTTGAATTACATCTTCAACTTCTTAGAGTCCATTCTTGAAGAACAATACTGAACTTTTCGTAAATAGTAAAAGGCTTTTAACTATTTTTAGACAACTCTTTTTTACTTCCATCAAATTATATAATTTTGCGTAGGTGCAATTATCGCTGTATATGAAATTGGTATACCTATAACCATATTCATATAATACTTTGTTTTATTAATTATTTCGTTGATAATTGTTTGAATTTGGAATAAACAATGACCGTCAGTATTCAAAGCTTTTTTACCTGCAATATCGTAGAATTGGAATGGATGGTTGGTAATTCTGGTAAATTTTCTACCGAGAAGAGCGGAGCTGTTTAACTGTTCAGACGAGTCCAAGCTCTTTTTCGATTATAAAATATTTGCATTCTGAAACACTTAGGTCTCTGATGCTATGAGCAATAGGTATGTCAAAACTTATTATGCCTTGACTTTAAATAGCGCCTAATTCATTCATTGCTTGCGACAATGATGAGGTTAAAAGGTTTTGTAGAATCTTTATATCGAAGTATTGGCACATTTATCAACAGATTCTACATATTTCAAAAACTTCGACATAATCTGGAACCTTTTTATTAATAATTGCATATGTTTCAATCATCATAGTTAATCGATCGATTACAACTTTAAAGATATGTTCTAAAAACATTAAGACACATTCTAAATTTTTGATTTCCAACAATGCAGTCAGGATAGTTAGGGTTACTTTACTTTTATATGAGTATGATGTGAAAGAATAGATTTATTTTGATTTATATAATCCTGGGAATCATTGGAAGCATTTTTGAACTTTTCATGGTTTTTTAGCCCGCATTAATGTACCTAAGGACTCTAAGGTACCGCATAGCAATACTCTAGGCACCGAATTATTATTTCTATTTGTTTTCGCATGTCCCAATAACCACTTGGAAAAGAAAAAAGGGATAGGACAAGATTCCATAAGCTTTTCGGTAATATCTTTGCATTTGGAATAGAGTACATTTGCAGCTAAGTGATAGAAAAAAAGAATTTCATTCTATTGGTAAAAATTAATCCGAAGTAAAACCAATTCATGTGCTCCAGTTGTTTTTATAAGTTATTAGTAAAAAAGTAACAATTTTACGGAATTTCGTGTAACCCTATATATACCCTCAACTTTTGCCTAGAAACTACTGGAATTTGAGAAAGCAATTACACGTTTTACCATATCATGACTAGGTAGACTATAACAATATTCATGTGACATAAGTAGAATCTATGGAAATTAGTTATTTGTTCTTATGTCTACTGAAATAAATAAACACTGAGTTTACTTATAAGAGTACAAATAAATTGATATTGAACATATTCTGTCGAAATTGGTATAAAAAGGCTCACAAATATTTTTGAATGGTCTCTAAATAAAACAGCTAAGTTAGCTGGCTCGTGTCACGTTATGTATCAATTAGAAATTATTTTCAATCTAGATCAAAATAGAAAGATAATAAGAAATACATATATGTATACCTCTGAATTCGACCTTCACCAATTTTTCACTTTTACTTTTGGGCACTTGAAACTTTTTCACTAAAACTGTTACTGCCATTTCGACAAATAGCCAGCACGGCTCCTATAGCAAAGTAAGTTTCACAATATTCAGTAAAACACTTATCCACTTTATCGAAAAACGGATTTAGTTGAAGTGTGTAGGTTGAAAGTAACGAAACTGATTAAGGGTACTGTAGAACTTTCTTTCTAACTAAAAATGGGCGTGAATTGACTATTTTTATTCGACTAGCAATAAGTATGATGGTCTGTTATCTATTAGCTCTCTTGTATTTTGATTATACTAATGTATTTGTAATGTGTACATCATTAAGAAAACCCCTAATAGGTTTGAAATTGAGTTTTCTACTAATTGTAAGTAGAAGTGTGCAAAAATTGAATATATGGAAAATTTTCACCAACGGATTTTCATTTTCGTTCAAATGACCATATTTATAGTAAAAATTGGTTGAGGGAGAATAGTTTTGACAATATAAAAAACCAACGTTAAGAGATATTTAGTTTTCAATATGTCGCAGAATCAAGTCATAATTCATTCTATAAGCAACCGGCAAAAATTTGAATACGAAATGAAGAGTCTTATCGTATTATTTAAATACACCGTTAGGTTTACTTTTCACTACCCCAAAGTGTTCACTATGACTTAAAATTGTTCACTAGCTCTTCTACTGCCAGACACCTATTTATATACAATTTCTCACTTTCCTGAATTCTAGATTTTCTGGAAATCTCTGGCTTGCTATTATTTATATATTTGTCTAAATTAAAATCTGTAACAATATAATGTAAACAGCTCCAAAAAATAGAAAGAATATGCCGCTACATAAAAAATGCGCTACGCATTTTCCAAACTTTAGTTTGGACAATATACTAGAACGGTTTAATCGTATATCAGTTCGTAACAAGTTTATTCAGGTAACAAATTGATTTTTTGCACTATGTTAGTAATTTTTTGTAGGAGAAATATTATCCACATCACAATCCTTTTCTACAAAGGTTTTCTTGACATTTGGAAAATTGCAAAAACTTTACGATTTGTAAAATGTAGCTACCTTCTAATAGTACATGTTTCACATGATTACAAGTCTGGTTATTACAACCCATTTTGGACAGTCACAGTTTAACACTTTCCTTTTGTTTGTTCCAGCAGGCAAGTAGTGAACAGAAAGTTTCACGTTACATCATAAAATTAAACGTGTTTAGTACTTGTTTGATACGAGCAAAAATGTTTTTGAATAAATTTTGGAACATATGGATCCGCGCATGTCAACACATATTTCAGATCGGGTGTGGTACTTTATCAGATTGTAAAATATTTTTTATATATAATAACAAAAATGCTAATTTTTGACTTTTTCCCACCTGTATTTAAGGTGGTGTTCTAGCAACAATTATTGGATATGTGTTCACAATAGAATTGTCATAATTTTCGTAGGTTTGACAATTAAATTTCGATCAAAGCTTAGAGTATGATATATTTTTCTTTGGTGTACACAGAACTTACATAGAGTAATTTATATTTTACGGCGGCTCACGGAAAATAATAAAAGTAGCTCCAAGTCCATTTGGGGTTTGGAAACAATAATGTATATTTTATGGTAGTGGACGTACATCGGGAGTATCGAATAAACTTTTGCGTAGCCGTAGACGAAAAGCCCATAACCGATCTTGAATCTAATAAGATGTCTGTACTTTAAAAATAAAATCTCTCGATTAGATCCACACTCTCTATTTAATGGGATTTTTATACATAGATTCAGTCCATTCTGACAATGAGATCCCTCATGTATATCAATTTAATTACGAATCTTACCAGAAATATTATTTAAATACATAGTCGAGAGGACCACCAGAGAAATGATCAGCTTATATCTTTTTCAGTGAACAATATGCATTCAGTATTCACTACAGATAGGTGAAAATCAGAATCTCTGGGCCACTTAACAAGCATATGGTATGGTATAATTTATTTATGTGTTGATATAATTTTACTTACATAATGAGATCATCCGACTACACTGTTGAGGTGAGGTTGCTGATAACATGAGCAATAAAGTTGGTGATCTCTGCAGTGTTCCATGTTGTGTTTTGAGGTCTGAGAAAGAGCTATTAATCGTACCTAAAAACTTCAATTACCTACAAAATTGTAATAAAAGACAGGATGTTAGCACTATGTCAGCCCCATGTAAGTCACTTTCTAAATCAATCCTGTTGTCAACCGAGCTTTCGTGCTTTCTAAATCCACTTTGTTCTGGTGTCATAAATTGACTCCATTCTAGCTCTTTAGTAAGTCTGTTAATGATTATTTTTTCAAGGTTAAAGATTTGGGTTTGTTTAGAATCGTAAAAATACCTGTATATTTTTTCTATATTTGATTAAATACATTTTAGCTTTTGCCGTTTCTAGAAAGTGTTGTGAAAAAACAACTGGCACATCTTTGCAAAGACTGTTTTTACTATTTTCCAAAAAACTTCTTCCAAAAACATCTTCGCTAGACTTTACTTTCTTAGTGTATACCTTTTCTTAGCTCTTGAATTATTAAAACGTTACTATTTAAAACTATTTAATCCAATTATCAATCATAAAATGAATATATACGGTTTAGATATTAAATTGATATTATGACGCTATATGGCAGAATCTTGGAATGCACTGCCAAGGTCAAAGAAATATCCTCCGCAGACTCTGGAAGAGTGTGTGTTGGACTGTGTACCAATTCCGAACATTTATTATAGTTTTTTTGTTTTTATTTATATTTATATATAAGTTGTATGTTAAGCAACTAAATTTTTCTACATTTCCATTTTTTCCTTATGTAAGTAACTGTATGAAGTTCAATTAGAAATGTTTGATTGTGTTTTAATTCTTCCATGTTCTATAAATAATTACAATTTATTATAATTTTTTTCAGAATGTCTCCTTATGGCGAATGTCCCTGTAAAAATTACGGATTGTTAACAAACGGGAATGAGTCGAGGGGCGACTCATTCCAGATAGTACTGTAGAATTATTTATTCCGTCAAACACACTACATGGACATACATAATCATCCATTAAAAATACATAATGTTCGAATGTATAATTTAAAAAATATATTTAAATATAAGTTCTCATTTCGCAACTTTAAAAGCACTTAACTCAGAAACGAGGGGTCGTATGAAAAAGTTTTTTTAATGTCACACTATTTTCACGTCATCTACTCACTACCTAATTGTTTGCATCAAGTCCCGGAACACCCTATATATTGTAGGAATATGGATCGTAACTTCTTTTTATTTATAACTCAAAAAAAATACATGTTTTTATTCTATATTCTCAACTAAACTGTTTCTCGAACATTTATGATACCCTTATCGCCATCTATAAGCGAATATGGCAAACTACAGAATTGGTAGAGAAAATCAATAACTACAATAATATAAACATGAATTGAGTTAAGTCATTTCAAGGAAGATGGCGAATCAGTCATCAATAATTCCTTAATAATTAAGTTACCTTTATCATTTTGCTTCTCTGATTTCTAAAAGCTGTAAGCGTTGAATTCTTCAACATTTTTGCGAGGTTGTGATGTTTACTGATTAAGTTAAAGAAATACAAACATGAGTTAAATCTAGCTCCATTTTTTGATAGGATGATTTAGTCATAATTTCTTCAATTGAGTGGCAACACCTCCCCAGCCCATTTTTTCAGTGGCTATATTTTAAAGTAGATGTTATAGTTTTTCGCGTTTACATTACTATTGAAACTTTTCTGTAAACAAATAGTATTTGAAATAAATTTACTTCTAATAAGACGATTGTATCGACTCGCTACTAGAGTTAATGAGATTTTCTGATATCTGTTTACAATTTGAAGATACATTCTTCTCAGCATGTAATAATGTAATAAGAGACTCAGATTCTGGAGTATATTTTTTTCTTGTATTGATTAAATGTTTAGATTCGCATTGAATGTTTCTAAATAAATATTTGACTTGTTTTTTCATTGTTTCAACCAGTCCAAGTTCATTAGGTTATTTCATATTGAGCTTTTTAGGTGTTCTGAAAATTATTTAATCTTCATTTTATCTGATATAGGGGCAATCTCAATTTGAGTGAATTTGTTGATGGACAGCAGTTGATTCATAGAAAGAATAATATCAACTAGCACTGGGAATGAAGAAGTCGTACCGTTTACTTGAAATTTTTGTAGTGGTAGTTGGGTTACTACTGGGTTACACCAATTTGGGTATATAGTGGTAAGTATTATTATTTTGATTGGAAGAGGGACAGTTGTGTACGTGTAACCTGGTTGTTTGCATTTATAGCAGCCTTGACATCCATTATAATGAGAAAAATAACAACCAGTTGCATAAGGAAACTGTCTTTTAGACTATTTAGATTATTAATTGGGTAAAAATATACTTGACATTAGAAATTAAATACATATAATAACTTAATGTCGTGGAAACTATAGTGTGACGGGTTCTCTGCGCCATCTAACGGTGTGCATAATTGAATGTAATGGAAATTATAAAATATAAAGTCCCACGAGCTAAGAAATAAATAGAGACTCCAATAAATGAAGCTATTCATTTATAGCAGTAACCCAAAAATAGTTAGGACCGAATTCCTAATTAATATTTTTATTTGTATAGCACAGTAATGTTTTTGGAAAGAGGAAATAAAACAAAATAAATTATCCATGATTGGTTATTTATTGCAAGCACTGCTTAAGCTCAAAAAAATAGTCTATTCAAATAAAAAATGTGAATGTTCTTATACAATAAAATGAAAAATATATAAGAAAATAAAGACGATAGGTCTTCTCAATACTAATAAATCACAATGCGACAACTTATGATATTCAATATTACAAATTACAGAGCACCACAAAATTCGTTTTCTCATTATTTAGTATATACAAAATAGTCTGCTCATTCACAAGTTATAATTCTGAGACAATTTCCAAATGTATCAATTTTTGTTATTTATTTAGTATAAGACTGGAATCCAAATATATCTGATGTTACAATTATCTACATGGAACTCAACCCACAAAAGTTATGAGATAAACACATTTTTTAAACCCATTATTTAACTTGCCCTAAATTCGTCATTGAATATCGAGTTTAATATAGTGTGAGACTGGTAGTATAATGTATAATATCAGTTGATTATAGTGGTCAGATATCCATTCTTATGAAATATTAGATTTTAATGATGGTCAAATATATGAAATGTACCATGTACATTGGAGCAATAAATATTTCATTCAGAACTCCATGTATTTTCTATATTTTCTATATCTCAGTTTGCAGTTTCTATGTTAAAAAGATAGAGATAGCTGGAAATAATTAAAAGTTGGTACAAATTGAAAATGTAATGTTTTTGTTTATTTAAGGCGCACCAGATTACAAGTTTTTAATAGATTCTTCAAAGAATTAGATAAAGATCACAGCAGTTCATCTAAAGCACCGACTTTCGGAAGCTTTTGGGAGTTATATAGTGTTAACAAACAAAAATTGATAATTTAAAAATGTCACAATTATATTATGCACATAAATTTTGAACTATTACAAAAACTAAATATATATTAAATACTTGGTAGGAAGATGTTCACAGATTATCATATAAAAAATATACAAATACACTCCCCCTCAATATTAACAATTAAAATGAAAATAAATAGGTTGAGACAGTAGGGGAATTGCCTTCTTTATATGACATTCTGGTATATGCACTAAACAATAAACTAATAAAAAATGCACAAAATAAATTTAAATGTAATTAGTCTCGTCAAGTTTTACCCAGTGAAAAGTTTTTGGTTTTACTTGTGTAGTGTTTACCAATTTTCCGTGACAACAAATATCAAATTTATTTTCTTTTAATTAAGTTGAATGGGTTTCTTTAGTTTCTTTTCAAACCATCGTTGTTTGTATTAAAGAACAGAAAACGAATGATGTAAATAGAAAAACCCCGAGAACAGTAAAAGGATATTTCCAAAAGTAGGTTTTTCATGTCACTGAATTTTCTATCAGTTGATAACTAATATAGTAAATATTCACTGAAATAATTTAAAAAACTGTTCACGGAAAAGTATTAGAGACTTAAATCACATTAAATACTTGATAACAGCCTACTCTGTTGGGATATTACCATCTTAGTCATTTCGTGAAATGGTAAGAGGTTTCCTCTTTTATCAAAATTACACTAGTAAAAAAGCTCTTATTTTGATAACATGTTGCGAGGTACACCCTACACTTGGTCTTTTCAAATATTAGAGTTGCTGAACACTTGAAAAACCATCAACAAGAATATTTTTGGCCATATCAGAAAATAGCAATTTGATAGATTACTTTAAAAGAGCCTCAAATTCTTGCAACTAATTAATTAGAATTGAAATGTCTAGTTTTATTCATAATCTCTTTTGTTTACGTTAATGAATGACCATGAGTGAAAGAAGAATTATATGAAAGGAACCAAAGGTGGAGTCAGTTCTATCGTAATTGATATTAAAATATAGTATGAAACTACCATGTTTCAACATCAATTAACTTTTCGCCGGGAGTCGGTCAGCAGATAGGTGTTTTCGTTATTATGAGGAAATAACAAATAACAAGTGAAATCATCATTAAAAGTGAATTGGGAAGTGAAATAGAACAAATGTTTTAGATCATCCAGAATACGGCTGGCATCTGGTGCGAAAGTCCAAGCGCCTGGCGGAAAATTACATGATTGTTAACTGTGGCTTAACTCTTTTATCTTAGTGCAAATTGATAGGTATCTTCAAACTTTGAAGTATTACCAGTCAACTTCGTTGTGTCAGTTCACTTTTGTTTTTCAAATATTTGAGCGTCATGATTAATACAGAATGTTTTTGTTTTGCTTGTGCAAATATTTGAAAGTATTATTTTGAAAAGAGCTTTATAGATATCAATACGAAAATTCAGTAAGTTATAACAAAGAATTTAAAAAATGAAAGTATTGAAGGAGATGGATGACGTGTTTGAAGAATATTAAATGATTATGTAAAACAAACGGGGCAAGGTAAATGATTTGAGGAAAATTGAAGACATTCATAACCAAAAAATTCTAGGAATATATCCTTGAATCATGTACGGTAATAGAAAATTATGATTTCATTTAAAAAATTTAAAAAAATAACGACGCTTATTAACCAAAGTTACATTTGCACTTTTCAAACAGTTGAAAACTCTTTCTTTTTATTAATTTATTTGAACATTCACATGTTGTGATAGGAAGGTAGAGAAAAAGTAAAAATGTTATTGGGCATTAACAAATAAATTCAGAATATATTCATGTGTATATACTGCAGATTTATTAATGATGGTGTTAAGAAGAAATTGGGAAAGCGATGGTTTGTTAGTTAATATACTAATTCATATTGCGAGAATAAAACCGTTAAAAGAAACAATATAAAATACCCATTTTCACTATTTTTCTAAGATGGCCAATTTAAATGAGATATCCATCGTATATTATACAATAATTCTATAGAAACAATGAAAGGTGGTCCAAAAAATGAAAATTGATTTTGGAGTTAGAAATTGTAGTTTTTGCCAAATGATCAACAATTTTTAGCAGAAAAGCTAATATGATTTTAGATGTAGATTGTCACAAAAATATCGCAAATTTCAAATTCGCTGCACAAATTTAATAACATTCGATTTACAAAATAAATAATATTTGTCTAAAAAAGAAAACATTCTAAATTTTCATCTTATATTATATAATGAACTTTACCAAGAAAAATGTTATTTTTGTATTATTTTAGATACTATTTTTGTTAACACCTTAGTTAATTCAAAAATAATTAAAAGCAACTATAGAAAAATTCATTCATTTGATTGCAAGACTCTTGTTTCTCATATCGGAGATATAATTTAGAAATAAGCTGATCAAATTACAGAACAAGTACTTTGATTTTGAACAATTAAACATTTCCCCTATAATTGTTGATCTATTAGATTACATACAATATTCCATTTCACAATAACAGCTTTTCTCAATTTGGACTACTCTATAGAGAAACGTTTTAAAACAAATTTAATGTCACTGGACTAGGCATTCGATAAAACTCGAATAATAATAAAATAATAATAGAAGCATAATATTACACGTATAAAATTAACCAATATATTCATGCAACACAATATCAGTCTGTGAAAATAAGGGTCTCTTTTAGAGCTAAAAGTTGCTCTTCTCCTAATTTTATTTTGTCTGATATTTCCTTAGAATCCATCAGTAACTTAGCTTTCATATTAATGAAGTGGTCATAATCAGCATATTCTTCGGAATTTAAGTATTTGTAAAGAATATTTGATACGTTAACGCTTCTTCGGTCAATGCTTTCTTTCAATTTCTTAGCTTCTTCGAGTTGATCAAGAAGTTTATCTCGTTTAGCTTCTAAAATTCTCTGTAAGTTAAATTAATATTAGTGCTATTACTTTCTCCCAAAACTATTTCATGATTTATATGTTACAGTAAATGTAATAAATTCATGATTATATAAAATTAATGGTGATTATATATAATCACCACTGAATTTGGTAAATACGATAATCTATTTCATGTTTATCAAATTTACCTGTTAGTTTATAAAATCCTCGACTCATAATGGGAAGTAACTTTACGGAAATTAGTCTGGCAACCACGTGATTTCAGAAGTAGCTCTAATTTCATTGCATATAGACATTTTTTCGCTACCCTCTCGTAAAAAAATAAAACATTGGATATAGGCTGAGCGTTTTAATTCCAAATAACTTAATATTATGGATATCAAGACAACTGGCCTAATAAGCAGGATAAGTTGATTAAAATTTGATGTTAAAGATCTGTAATACTTTTACAGATATAAAGTAATAATTAACTATACATTTAACGACTTGTTAGAAAAATCCAAATTAAATAGAAAAAATCTGATTTAAATCAAAAAAATCGCGAACAATGCCAATGAGTCACGATATATATCATATTCCCCATTACGACTTGGGTACTTTATAAACTAACTGGTAATTTGATAAAAATATTTATCAAATTCAGTGGTGATTATGTATAATCACCGATAACTTTATATAATCACCGATTTATTATTTTTACTGTAACATATATACCAATGGTCAACACAAAAAAGCCCATATTGATATTTCATTACATAAACCTTGAATTTCTAGAAAACCACATATATATATATATATATATATATATATATATATATATATATATATATATATATATATATATATATATATGTGGTGTGTGTGTTTTTTTTATTGATCAAATATCAATAATAAGAATAAGAAGATTACCCTTTCTGGATCATCATCTGACATTCCCATCAATGCATTCTCCGCCCTGGCCAATCTTCCTGATAAACTTAATAAAAGACTAGTGATTTTCCCAATTTCTTCTACATGTAATCTGAATTTCGCCACTTCGTAAGGCCTGGCTACCCTGTTGATATGTACTTCGACATTTTCGCCGAGTTCGTCGTTAATTCTGCATTCGTCCCCGACGATTAGCTGTTCACTACGTAATACCTCGAGTTTCTTATCTAATCGACTAACTAATTCTTCCTGAAAAATGAGAGGAAACAGATAAGTGAAGAATCCCTTATGTACATTTCTATAATGCTAGAATCATTAATAATTATTATAATTCAGTGGCTAATATATCACTGTTCAAGAAGAGTAATTTGGATAAGTGTAGATATAAAATATACAAAAATACGCGTCCAAACATATGAAATCAGAAAGAAAAATATATCTGAGAAACTGACCTTATGAACCAAAATAAGGACGTTTTGGTAATGAATGGAAAATTTTTAGATTTATTTTTTTAGTAGATAGCAATATAAACGACTGGTCATACTACTATATTTTATAGAAAACTATCCAAGTATAATTATTATATATTTATTAATATATAATTATATATTAAATTTCTCGTTAACTACTAATGTAGGGTTCTTAGACGTCTCGAAAATTATCACTTTCTCTACAGTGAAAAAATATTAAATCATTCAAAAAAACATTTATGATTAATATTATCACCAAACACTTACCTTCTTTTGACTAAGATCTTTGGTATTTTTGAGAATATGACAATTCTTCATGTCTTGGCTGTACCTTGTGAGAAGTTTGGCTTTAGGTTCAGATGTAGTGAAATAAGTAGATGAACCTGATAATGGACTCGTTGGTTCAGTTGGTGATATAGGAGAAGAAACTGGCAAGCTGAGAATGAATAACACACATTCAGTGAAGACCAAAAATATCTATATATTTATATATTTTTCTATTTCTTATTTCTTAGACCTTTTAATATATTAATGCATCTAATTGTTCGTGATTTATAAATTTATCTTCTTTTTAAATCTATCAATAAAAATTATTTTTAAAACAGAAGTGACCTAAAATCAAGAACATTTATATTTTTAGTGATGATTTGTCTGAACAAAGACTGAAGTAGGTTAAAACGTCAAATTTTTAACTGTTATTTTAAAGGTGATTTTCATAAAGACCTAACACCAAGACAAATAATCACGAAAAACATATAAAAAGGTCTAAGAAGTAAGAAGTTGGATAAATTTATATTTATACCTTGCAATAAACATTTTTTTCTTTTATTCAATGCTTTGACACTTCATAGATTTATTTTCAGTGGAAAAAATATAGATATATCAATGTTTGATTCTTTTTTTTTATTTTGTTAAATGAATCAATAAGCTGTTATACTTGAATATTTTATTTTTTTTTTAATTTCTGCCTCGATGAGATCAGAATCTTAATTCGGAGTAAGTCGCCAAGGTTGTGAATATCCTTGACCCGTCCCAAATGAGTACACAATAAATACGTTCGAACGTCTCCTTTGGATAGTTTCATGAAATGGGAATTGCTTTTTTATTGAAAAAATAAGTTGTAGCTCCTAGAACTGTATAAAATAAAGGTGTTCCTGAGGTGGAGTGTTGATAAACATAAATTTGATTATAAAAATTGAGCATCCTGTGATTTTTACCTTACATACCTAAATTTAGATGTGGCAGAGGACACAGCAGTCGTCGTCACACTGTTAACTGGCGATGTTAACGTGGGAGGGGGCGTACTACTTGGAGTATTATTTTTACTTCTGAATGGTGAATTAAGAGGTCTAGGCCTAGAGGTTACATCCACTCTAAATAGTCCTTGTACATAATCTGATGGCTTCTTATGTTCAGGTAAAGGTACTGAAAGAATGACGTAATAATTAACGTACATACTATATGCTTAGCCAAACTTTAATATCTTAAATAAATTCATAATACTAACCCAAAAGTTCTTTTAATCTATCTGAACTAGGCAGGTGGTCGATCAGATCCTCAGCTAACTTCTCATATTCGATTTCTTCTTTTAACTTCTTCCTCGTAGGCAAAGGCGTAGGAGGTAATTCCTCTTTTTCTGTTTGAGAAGAAGCATCCGTAGTCGTAGCATTCACTCTCAAGACAACTTCAGTTCTTTGGATCAGCTGAAGTCCTTCAATGACTTGGGGGTAGTCATCTTTTAATACAAGTGTCGAAGTTAAAGGTGGAGGGGAACTGGAGGATGGTGGAATATTGGGTGAGGAGGATGAAGGACTTGGAGACTGTGAAAGTGAAGTACTAGGAGATATTGGTATTTTAACCGGTGATAACTTTGAAGATGAACTAGGCGAAAGTGTTGGTTTGATTGGTGGGGAATTTCGACGTGGAGATTTGGGAGTTCCTGACGAAGTTCTTTTCGGAGAGGATGGTGGTGTCACTATTGTTTTTGATTCTCTACTGGGACTTATATGTGCTCTTGGTAAAGTTGCTGGAAGTGTACGAATGCTAGAAGTAGAACCTACAGAGCTAATCGAAAACCTCGATGAAGGTAAGGTTGTTATTGGAGAAGAAGTTACGATGCTAGGAGGGGGTGGTGTTGTTGAAAATGTAGTAGTACGTAATGGTGTTAAAGGAGAATTTCGAGAAGGGCTCTTTGGTGGTGAAGAGGGTTGTGATTTTGTTGTAGACTTTGGTGAAATTATGTTAGGATTGTTGTCTAAAACAAGACTCATCTGTGAAGGCCTGTTATATTGAGATCTAGGCCCCATCAACTTCACGTTTACCGGTAAAACGTCTGGTAAAACGAGATTCTTTTTCAATTCTTCTTTTTCATCACATTTTTCTATCTTCTTTTCATTCATGGAGGCTCTTCTTAGTATACTATTATTTTTTGAAAGCCTATGTGATGGCCACAATGTCTCTCTCGCATGTTGGGAATCATTGATAACAGGCTCTGGAGGAAGGGCGTGGCCATTAGGAGACATTGTTCTTTTATAGCTGCCACTTTCCGATCCGGGAATAATCCGATCGCGATCTCGTCGTGCTGTTAAGTAGGACGCCTTAGATTGGCTTCTGCAAAGAAAAGAAACAAAATTATATGGGAAATTAATATATATATATATATATATATATATATAATATGAATTTTTATCAGCTATATTATGAGATTTTTCTTATTAGGAACGTGGCAATGAAACACCAAAGTGGATTTTCCGAGCTTTCGAATACTTATGTATTCATCGTCTGGGAACCATCCTCAAATTAAACTTTCCATGATGCTGGGAAGAACACTTCCCGAAAGCTTGGAATTATAGTTTAATAAAGCGTTCTCATTTCCAAATTTGCTGCAATTCCCAATATTCTATTTAGTATATTATATATTATTTTCTTGTGATTAACTTTGTGCAGACAACTTATAAATTATTGTACGAAATTCATTTTATGTATTGTGTACATTATACACAAAATAACACAATATTGTTCAAATATTTTCAATATTACAGGTTTAAAAGTTTTCACTTCTACTAGGAGTCTGAAAAAGGACACAAAAATATGGCAATAGAAATTTTTTTTAGTCTCGTTTGGGTCAGATACAAATATGCCGTGGTCTTCAAAAAATTTCTTGGTATGTTATTGAAACTATTGCAGAAATTAGAAGTAAATATAGTATACGTATGAAAGAATTTCATACTTCACGACAGAAGATTGACAGAATTAAAAGTACTAATCTGATTGCTAACGTGCTAAGAATGAAACGACAATTCAGCGTTGCAAAAGGGTAAGTGATAGAACTTTTTTCATTATCTATTTCAAAATGATTTGTGTTTTAGATATGATATATGATATATGAGAAAATTGACATAACAAAATTTGTACGTTTAATAATATTCGATTTCTATTTTTTCACATGACTTCCTCATATTTTTTTCTTATCATACACATTTTATATTTTATTTATTATTATTTATTTTTACATAATTTTATATTTTCGATTTATCAATTCAAGATTTGTATTTATCAACCCATAGGAGTCTTAATCCTGAGGCGCAAGTTTATTTGTACATTATCATCATTATGATCATTCCAAACACACCTTTATATAAATGTGTTATTTAGAAACTCACATCTGTTCTATAATCTTCACCATCAAAAAGTAATGAAAGATAAGAATCTGAATAATAACGCTTCGTTATAAACAAAAAATGTTGGAGCCTTCATCTAAACAATGTGCCTTGTTAATATTATTTGTTATTAAAAAAATTACGGAACATTGGATGTGATTCTTTAATTCTTTGTCAACTAACAAGGTTGTTACTGCAACTTCTACAAATTGTTTATTTTACCACAATGTATGGGTAAAAAACAATGAACTTTGTGAAAGTTTAAGGTAAATATGTACAAGGATAGTTTGAGAAGGTTTATCTATATTTGTAGAAAACAAACCAATTATATTGATTTGAACTCCAGATGAAATTGGGGTGAAATTTCCGATTATTTTACAAAGTTATATATATATATATATATATATATATATATATATATATATTCTAAAAAATATATAAAATTATAACACTATTAAAAATTACTTATGTTAATCAATTTAGTATTGGTTAAATTATTAATGACATTAAATTTTTATAGGTCAAGCCGTTATGTGTGGAGATGGTAAATAATGAATACTGAGTTTTACCTATTTGCATGTATAATAGGAATAAAAAAATATATGTTAAGTTTTCGGTGAAAGTCTCATCCTCTAATTATGACATTTGTTTTCACAAATAAGCCATTGTTTTGGGTAACAATGAGGAAAAAATATTATGGTCAATTTGTATAGACATGGACTAAAGAAAGAGCATTTGGTGCTATTGTGATATTTTTAACAAGGATATAAATAGTTGTACCGTTAAGTAGAAGAATTGGGTTTGGAAAACATCTTCGTTTTTATTGTTTTAGACTTTGTAAATTTATATTTTACTTGTCGTTAATTAGGAAATATATGAATGTTAAAGAATATTCAAAATGTAACCTATATTTCCAGGTATATGTATTAGTATATTATTAGAACCAAAATTCAAATCAAGGGATGCTGTCAAAACCGACATAGGCTCTTTCGAGGAAGGCATTCCATAGCATAATTGAAGGGAGGCAAGAGCATATATTTTAATGTAATCACCTTCTTTTTATAATAATTCAATGATTTTAGCCGAGTTTTTCTGTAGTTCTAGAAAATGAGTGACAAAAGAGGGAACGACAAGCTTTTTGTTCGCTGAATGAATCTGAACATTCATATTTGATCAACTTTAAGTAGCACTGTACAATTGTATAGAACAAAAATTCTTGATCACGAAGAGAAAATAATTTTAGACATGGGAAATAATACTACCCTCGTTTTTGTCCTTTTTCTTTATACCTTTCATAGCAACCTCTTGTAGAATACGATTGAATGAATTCACTAGGTTATAGTTTCCTTTTGAGTTAAAATACTACCACATCAAAAACAGATCCATTTTATCTTATTTTAGTACCTTTTAATTGATACTGTCGCTAGAAAATCCCATTACATTGTTGCATAACAAACAGATTATTTCAAATTGAGGACTGCGTAACTATAATTATTATCTTTCAATTGAAATACAAAGATTAACATTTGAAGCAATGGGATAATGTGAAAAGAACAAACAAGCACCCCCCATAGCATCTCATCCTCAAAGTTTCATCACTTTTGATTACACTGAAAAACATATACACAACTTAATGGAGCTGAAATAATAAACGTCAACTGCTAATTGTGAAAATTAATGCCACCAAAATATGTATGAACTTTTTCCAACATAACATCATCTACTCCAAATTTTGACAATAATCATTCAAATATAAATGGTTTTCATGGATAAATGCCATCTTTTACTGTGTCTTCAGTTTCAACTAGCCCCAAAAAATTAAAACCAAACTTTTATCTGGTCTTGATGGTTTCTTGCAAAACGATTGTTATTCTTTGAATTTCTATGGCTCCATTTCAATTACATCTAACTTTTTTAAAACAGATTCACTCCTCCACTCAGTTTTCAATTTTATAGAGTCAAATTACAATTACAAGTATGTTACAATAATGTCATTATAATTTGCAATGAAATCTTTTGAGTAGGTTTTTCATTGAGGATTTTATTTTGAACATTTGTACTTATAGAATTAGAAAGTTCAGCTTCTTAATTGTTTATTTATTATTGTTTTTATTGATAGACACAGTGTGTTAGTTACATATTACTTTCATAATTTCCCAGTGATAAAATTGGTTTTAGTAACTAGATATGAAAACTATAAAAATCTACTGGTTATGTATATTCGCATTCCTATGCAAATGAGGAAGAGGTACATTAAATAGACATAATATTATCGTTTCTGATTTGCCAAAGTTCAAGTTTTTAATATATCGATATCCATATAACTTTGAGGTTATAGTATTCAACCAATTCATGATAATTTTGTTCCAGAATAACTATTTTACAGGAGAAAATAGCAGAAATATATTATTTATATATTACAGGACTTCAAGGCCCTTGTCTAGATTATTTTTAACAATTAAGAAATTTACAAAATATACATTTCAAATTCGTTAAGCCCTGTTTTGTTCATCTTTATCTATTCCTTTTATTATAACTCTCCATCCATTTCTGCACACTGGTCTTTCTCTCTATTCAATTATTCCCTCTCTTCTCAAATCCGATGTTTCCTATCTATTTCATTTCAGCCTCTTCCTCCATGTGTGCTCTCTTGGCACCTTACCCTTTGGGCTTTAACTATTCATGTATTATTTGGCACGTGATATATTTCTTTCAGCATAGCATTTGTTCTTTTTCTCATGACTCATTGTTTACTTTCACACCTCCTAGTATCTTTCGAAGAATAACTCTTTTGCGGGAAAAGAATGAGCTGCAGAAATAAGAAAACTAAATACTACTTTGTTTTTTCAAAGCTATTCTTAAAAATATTGGCATGTTTTCGAAAAATTCAAATTTCTCTAAAAAGTCAGTCTCTGTCGTCAGAATTTCTACGTAGACTACAGCAGTTTGACAATCAACTCGCTTCGACTTTTGGTGATGGAGCACTATCTCGAGCCACCATGTTTCGCAGGTTTTCCGAATTTAATTGTGGTCGCAACAGGATGAATTTTGTCCAAAATTGATTGTTGTGGCAGAAAACTTCGATGCTGTGCGTAAACTTATACTCCAAGATCGTCGCATGACATATTGTGAGATTGAAGCATACTTTGGCATTAGTTTGGTCGCCTGTTTTTTCAGAATAACTGGACATGTCACCACCGTTTCATTAGAGGGAAACCAAACGCAAATGACTAAGCATTTTCTACCACGACAATGCGAGCTCTGACACATCATTACAAACGAAAACGTTCTTTAACAGTCAAAACATCGAATTGATGGGTCCCTGATTTCTTCTTATTGTCGCAGGTCAAAAATAAATTGCGATGTCAACTTTTTTCTACATCTGAAGAAGCGGTTGATGCGTTCAAATCTTTGGATGTACCTTAATCGGAATAAGAAAAATACTTCTACAATTGGTTCAAACGCATGTAAAAGTATATTGGTCTTAATTGAGAATATTTTGAAAAACAATAGAGCCATATCCAATTAAAAATATTTCTTTTTATTTGTCTATCTCAAAACTTAAGTAGCAACCCTCGTAAAGTGTGACGTGAATTCCGTCGCACGTATAAATTCTCGAAATGTTTTCATCAGAACTTACTCTTGCGATTCAAGTCTGTGTTTTCTTGTATTGATTTCTGTTTTTCGAGCAAGCTCATTAATTAATTAGTATGCAATAGTTTCAGATGCAGAACGTGCATTTTTCTTCCATGTAGTATTTGGCTTATACTATCATTTACAGGAAACATTTTGTAAAATTAAAAAAGTGTTATTAAATTTAATATTTACTCTTAAAGTTTTTTAGGCAAGTAATTCTTTGATTTTGCTTTTTTACAATACAATATCTATATTCGTGTGAAAACGAGTTTTTTATTGTGTGAATTGAATTGCAAAAATTCATATACCTAATACACGTATGTTTTTATTTTTGAGAAATGTTTAAGTAAAGAAAACTGTAGATTTACGTATTCCATATTATTTGTTCCGTTGTTGCTGTTACATTTCACCATTTACGGCATACAGTTTGCATATAAATATGATCCCATAAATAAGTTTGTAGTCTATAAATTTGTTCTACCGACAAAAGAGGTTTTATGTAAATTACTAGCCTGTCTATGTATGAACTCTTTCATCTCCTTTGGCTGGATAATTATATTAAAAGTGAATATTTATAAGTTGTTGGATTAAGAGAAAAACCGGATACATATTAACTACAAATTATTTCAACTCTTAATTTGGACAGACGATTTTTAAAGAGCTTTTGCAAAGTTATATTCCTAATTAGTTTGAAACGCATGAACACAATTTGATATCAGTGTTTTTAATCGTATACTCATTATAGTGATATGTTAAAATATCGATATTATTCAATTCAGTGAAGCCCCTGATATGTGTGTTAAATTTTATCATTGTCATTTTATTGAAATGAACTTATTTCAAACGTGTGGTTCATCAAAAATTGGTGAATATTCATAAAACAGCAAGTTTAGATGGAGAGGAACTGATCTTATTAAGTAAGTAGATCGAAGTCATTTGACCGAACCTTTCAAGAACATGTTCCAAAAGAAAGTTGTATGAAGTATGTACTTTTTAGTATAGAATTAAGTGGAATTGGTTTGTACAAATACCCCAATTCTTTCCTAATATTGTTAAATAAATAGTTCAAAATAACATTTAATATTCAATATTACACAAAATACATAGAAGTCTAAAAGCTTAATCGTCTCATGGCGTTGTTATAAATCGAGACAAAGGCGATTTAACTTCGGTTGTTGGTTAATGAGGCAAACAGGCAGATAATTAATTATCAAAAGGAACTTAGCAACTCGTTTATAAAAACAACTGTTTTAATATGAAATATAAAAAAAAACAAAGAAAACTATAAACACAATAATGATGTTTCAGGACCGTATTCGATTCACCCGTACACTCGAGCTCAATTTATCCTCTAAAAATTGAATGGAGAAAATCGAGACAACAAAAATATTTACAAAAATTTCTAACTATATAAAGAAACATTTCCACATTCTAGAAAAAATAAGATGAAACGATATAGCGGAAAAATTGAAATATAGCACCCATTTGAACCACGACTTGATTTACAAATAATGTGATTATTTGGTGCTGATATAATTTCATAATTCCGAGTTCGATTTAAGATTATACGGATTTAGACAAACTAGATGATCTCGTAAAAGTGGAAGGGCAAACCTTAGAGATATTCGCAGTTTCTCTTGTAGCTCCTGCTGAAGACACTATTGTTCTTTATGTAACTTAACTTCTTTTAGACTGAAGTTTACTTTACTGAACACACTATTTACACTACCAACACTCACAATTACACTGTCTGGTGTTTCTGAAAACGATAGCGCACGTTATATAGTGTAATTGTGAGTATTGGTATAATGGTAGTGTAAATAGTATCTTCAGTAAAGTAAACTTCAGTCTCTGAATTTCGAAAAGAAGTTAAGTTACATAAAGAATAATAATTTCATACTTGGAACTGTATTTGTAATGAAAAGTCCAATACATAGTTATTGTTCCATACCTATATTTACTTCAGAAGTCCAAAAATACCTTAAGCTGAACACTATAAACGAATCGAACGACAGGTGACTTTCAACCTCGCGAGTATTGTAACGTTCGTTTATTTTCTACAGATTTATTGATTCTCATTCTACACAAAACTGTCCATGAAGAACATTTATTAATTAACTACATTTATCGTTACACCACCATACTGGAATTAACTAAAATAATTTGTCAATTTGGATTTATATGTCGTTACACGTCGGTCTCAATTTATCCAGGCGAAGCATTGATATCACATATATGTGGTATTTCTAGACAATATTATTAGTCATTTTCGCTACAGGCCGCTACACATAACAATATAGACAAATAACAAATTCTAAACAAAAATGGAGAGACTAATTTTCTGATAACGTTATCGATACTTGGGATCAATCCAACACTTTTAAAAGATTTCACACTTTCAAATGAATTTCAGTAATTTTGTGTTTTTAAAATCCAGAATAGATTGTACACAAAAATCATATCATATGTTTTCCACACAATTGATGATTCAGAATTCAGTAACAGCTAATATGGAAGTGACCTTCTGCAACTTACGAAAAAAATAATAGCATACTTTGCTTACAATAAAAATTAAAATTTTGTGATTAGATCATTGAAGAAAGTTATGCTGAACATAAATTTTCTTTCTAAACACTTTCATAATAAGCAATTCTTCAGAAACATTTTTTTTGCACCCTTGGACAAAAATCCTCATAGTCAATCACTCGATGGGGATAAAAATGTTAACCTTGTTAAAGCTTGACTGCTTTTTCTCTAAATATTTTTTACAATTCCTAGATGTGAATGCTGTAAAATGTCATACTAATATCGGGTCTACCAATAAGAATACATAAAATTTAATGCGTTTGTTGTATAGACTGATAAGAATTCGCATTGGAAATTAGACAATTTCTGATAATATGAATATAAAATCCGGCAATTGGCCCCCACGACTCCAAACATCCTCGATAAAAATTTTCAAAAATATTTTGAAAAAGATGTGGCTCTATCTCACAGATAACGTTTAAATCCTGCTTTTAACATCAGGAATTGTTTGCTATTCATTCCTACATATTTTCTATTTTAATCATTAAAGGCCATCAGAATGATTTAGTTTGGAAATACTTGCGGTAATATACCGATTGTTTCTGATACAATGTGGCAAGTAACATTTTTCTGCTAAAACTACATGTTTTTCATACCCAAGCTGCTAAGTGGAATGAGTTTTTACACTTATTTAAACAGAATATAAAATTCAGAACTGATAATAAGGAAGAAAAAGTAATTACACCACGAATATGTAATAAATAAGGCAAATTTCAAGCAAAAAAAATAAAAAGCTAAAGTGCACCAATTGTACAGGGTGCGGCAGCATAACTTCCTTTTTTCAAAAGTTAATAAAACTTATTGTATGAATCAGAAAATTTTTATTCGTTTTGAAGATCAAATCAGTTAGGTGACGTCCCCCATTCTCCATACACTGAGTAAACCGATTTCTGGCGTTTGTCATGACTCTTGCCAGCATAGCAGGCGTTATGTTGGCAATTTCTTCCTGGATGTTCGTCTTCAAATCTTGTAGGGTCCTTGGACGGTTCACATACACACGGGATTTCAAAAAACCCCATAGGAAATAATCACAAGGGGTCAAATCGGGAGAGCGGGCTGGCCACTCCAAATCGCCCCTAATTGAGATAAGGCGCTCTGGGAAGTGTTCCCTCAAAACAGCCATCGATGTTCTTGAAGTGTGTGCCGTTGCTCCGTCTTGTTGGAACCAAGTGTCCCCTAAGTCCAACTCATCTAGCCGTGGGAAAAAAAATTCCTGTAACATGTTTACATACCGGTGCGAATTCACTGTCACTGTGACTTCATTTTCCTCAAAGAACCAGGGACCAATAATTCCACGTGAGTAAATTGCACACCACACTGTGACTTTAGGTGAATGCAAATGCCGTTGATGCAATTGTCGAGGATTGGTATCAGCCCAGTAGCGCATGTTTTGTTTGTTTACGGATCCACACAAATGAAAATGGGCTTCATCACTAAAAAAAACAATAGCGTCCTCAGGAACGACTTCCAGAAAAACCTCACACGCGTTCCTCCGAGAATTGAAGTCACGTTCAGAAAGTTCCTGCACAATTGCCATCTTGTATGGATGAAAATGAAGATCATCATGAAGTATTCTCCTCACAGAACGATCGGAAAGTCCAAGGGCAGACGCATGTTTGCGCGCAGAACGCCGTGGTGATCGCAACACTGAAGTTCTAACTAACTCAATGTTCTCCGGTGATCTAATGGGCCGAGGGACTCCAGTTCTTCGTCTTGTCACACTTGCAGTTTGTCTGAACGTAGTGACCCACGTAACAATTGATTTCCGGTCCGGGACAGGGGCCAAGGGGGCTAAATTAAAGCGATTCCGAAAGGCGCGCTGGGTTGCGATCACAGAACATCCGCTCGAAAAGTAAACCTCAACGGCAAACGCACGCTCCTCACTGTTCCAACGCATGATGGCGACTGAACTGTGCCGGGACAAAACTTTATAGTCCCCCCTCTCGAACGAGACCACTAGCACTCCGTTACGACATCTACCGACTAAATGGCGAACTTTTTAAAAAAGGAAGTTATGCTGCCGCACCCTGTACTTGAACGATCGCGCCACTATCCTTGCGACTGTATATCGTCGGTACACTGAATTCAAATATGGCTGTATCTTGCTTACATCACTGATAGATTGCGTGGCAATCGATTTTCGTCTTTGAAAACTTACAAAAAAATTTAAAACTGATTATTTTGTACAGTAGAGCAGAGATATTTTTATTGAAATGTATTGATTTCTCCTTTTTATTCTCACTATATAATTCGAAAACGGACAATAAAATAGAATTCGAATAAAAAAGTATTCTTTCTCATTTTTTCGTATTTTGAATGAAATAGTGTTGATTTACCACCAAAATTTTAGCACTATATAAATATCTTGAAGAGCAGCATCTAGATATCTTTAAAACAATATTCGCATCGTTGAATATAGCGTAACTGGAAACTGTAAATATCCACAAACACGGCAAAAATAAGTACCAATATAAAATACAAAAGAAAAAAAGGAGAAGTAATACGTACTAAGTAAAAACAAAAAAAAAAGGTTCTAAATTAAATATTTAATTTTTGGAATACCAATTTCAGGTTTATTACTTACTGACTCTCGCGAATTTAAATTGTACATTGTACATTTTTAGAAAAACGATTAAAAACGCAATTACTGGAAATAATAATTTAACCAACTTCTCATGTCACATAGCCTTTAAATCCATAGGAACATTTTTTAGTTAGTATATTTATTTAAATACCAGCTGTTAACCTCTATTTTGCAATTTATTTGATAAAAAGCAATTTTCCAGGCCAAGCAACTATGCTACACCATTAAATTTTATTAGATTTCTATTTATAAAAAAACAATAACATTACATAAAGAATGTTCTAAGCCGCTCCATATCAATTGCTAAATTTCCAGTTATGGCAAATAAACAATAATAAACTATTCAGTATTTTCGTTAAGTGCGTATCTGTTATACGATTGCGATAATAATCGATCGAGTAACAACTTATTTTCCACTGTATTTTTAATTTAGTTTTCCATAAATGAATGCTTATAAGCTGTCACATTTATATCGGGAAACGATATATATTGTTATTATCGTGATATCGATCTCCGTTTGTTCCCAAATCAACCACAAGAAACATTTATTTTATAAATTCTTAATTGGTATGTATGAATGAATAATAATACTTTTTGATATAGAATTAACTATTAAATTACAACTTATTGTTTAACCAAATTAAAATTTGACAATGAAGATTCAGTCAAGAATATTAAAAATTACTGTGTTCAATATCCTAAGCATGGCTCAAATTTAAATAAATTTCAAAGATTCACCTCTATGGTTTTTTGTCTACTTGTCTTGCTCAGGCGAATGTTTTTACCCCTAATAAAAAACTACTTAAAACGAATGAGTTCCAAGAACATTAGGCAACTTTTACATATATTAAACTACCACAAATTGAAAATAAAATAACAAAAGAAGCTCGAATTGGTTATATACAAAAATATACAAATTTCAATACACACTTAGTGGTTACTAATATCGATAAAAATACAATAATTATATAAAAGTGAAATATTGATTTTGGAAAATTATGTACTAGTTAATGAGGTAACCTATTTCCGAGGCTGAAAAACAGGTTCCAATAACTGAAATCTCCAGGAAAAGAACCGGAACACAACCAGAATTAGACTGGAGCCCTGAAAAGAGCTTGTCATCCACAATCATCAACACTTATCGCTCAAACTCCATAGATCATTAATCCGCAATATTACTACTCGAAGTGCCACATTCATCTCAATGTGATCGATATTAAAATAAAAACAGAATTTTACTCCAATTTTCTTGGAACCCTACAATGATTAAGACGAGACTGACGAAAAAAATGAAAACCGAAGAAGGAAATCGGGCGTACCAACAATTAAAGCACGATTCACAACATTTGCAATAACTCGAAATAAATTCCTCACCATTATTTGATAATATAAATATCTATAGGATTCTAGAAAAAAAGTGTACCTTCAGTTCAAAATTTTTTTTTTAAAATATGTGAATTTGCATTTCAACTTTATTTATTTCTACCGCATCTTTTTGTTCTAAGTATATTAGACCAATAATAAAAGATTTTTCCTTCCTCTAGTTAAATAGCTAATTTAACTAACATAGTTCACGTATACTATCGCAACTTTTATAATTTAGTTCTGTGTTTGTATAACTTCCTATGTTACTGAGAAATTACGTTCATATTTCTTCTTATTCGCTAACTCTCAGAAAAAAACATTGTCTGTGATATAATTATACTCCAAAGCAGTTTATACAGGAAATGGTTCTCGTAGAAATTAAAACGTACAAAAAATAAATGCAGTTAAATACACAAATCAACTATTTTCTATTTTCATATACAGAACAAAATTGGCAAAAATTTGGGGAAACAGAGTGAGTGAAGTTATTGGCTAAGCACCCAGTATTTTACTTTTGTTTACTAATGCAGTTTTCCCATATGATCAACAATTGTTGACTACTCAATAATGAACTCTTTCAAATAATTAATTTTATTGATTATTGTTTGGCCTCATATAGTAAATAGAGTGCATTAGTGACAAATCTTAATAAGCTATACACCTGTACAACTTGCTGTTCGGATTCATTTTATTATAGTAGAGCTAGAATGACCTCTCAGTCAAGATTACTGTTTACTGTGACTTGTGTCATCATTCTCCATTCTCAACAATTGAAAATTGGTATAAGGTGTTTCGGAGGTCCTGTGACGGTAATTACTCCAGAAAACATAAAATTAGTGGAAGAAATTGTTTTAAGTGAGCGTCGCCTAAAACCAAAAAAATTTGTTACACAAACTAGCATTTCCAAAACAAGTGTTCTATATGAGCATTTAAATAAAACCAAAAATTGTAAAAAGTGTTTGTCTGGTATTCTCTCAGCTATTTTTAGAGCTTTGCTGTAAGGACTAAAAAAATGTAATCCGACAATTATAACGGTTGATGAAAGTATTGTCATTCACTATGAGCAGACATCCAAAAGTTTCCATAGAGTAGCATCGGAAAGGAGTCCGTGCTAAAAAAAATAGAACCGTGTACGCGGCATATTACTCTTACTTACTAATGCTGTTGCGTTAAGAAATTATAATTATCGAAAGAAGGTAAGGCAAAATCAGCCAAGGTGTGCGTTAGCTTCCGTTCCACACTTCTTCGCTTTTTAAGGTTATTGTACACGAATCTTGTTTGCAAAGCTGGACGATGAACTTAAACGCTTTATATTTTAACCCTAAGATGCATCATATTTTTAAAGTGACGTAGAAGTATTAGTCAGACGATATGAAGAGTGTGGCAAAAAAGGAAGAATATATTGGAAAATAATCATATTATTTTTATTTATGACTTTCCTATGTGAGGCTAAAAACTCATGGACCGCACTACGTAGCTACTACTCAGCTAATATTTAAGCAGCTTTGTTCTCATTTTCAATCAAGAAATTTGAGTTTCAATCTTCTATAAAACTCCAGAGATCAGTGGATTTATCCAAAGGTATTATTTCCGTTGCCTTTTTTGGCTCGATTTGCGACTTGAAAAACCCACACAAGAAAGTTAATGGAGACAAGTAGTACGATGTCGTTGGTCAGATCATATCACCTGCATGTGAGAAGTTCGCGACCTCTAGAGCTTGCCGCTACCGATGGTGCCCCCAACCCAAAATCTACGGACGATGGAGATGGCTTTGGTAGCTACTGTGCTTTATTTTTTCTTTATTTTTCCATCTCAAAATTATGTAGAATTCATCAATTAAATTATTTGTAGTTATATCAGAATTTTCTGTTATTTATAGCTTTTTCGTTGTTATGAATGTGAACCATTTCTAAAAATTTTCTTTTTCGCGTATAAGATTCTTTTCCAAGAATTTTAGACTCTTTATAATTGAATTCATGATTTTTTGATATTTCATGGTTTGTTGATGCAGTTTTATTTTTTTATCGTATTGGTGATCTTTTAGTCTATTTTCTAAATATTGTGAGGTCTGCCCTATATAGACAGCGTCACAATTAGTACAAAACGCTTGATATATAATATTACTTCTTTAGTTTTTTAATGTTTTAGATTTTAA
Source organism: Diorhabda carinulata (assembly GCF_026250575.1). Lineage (NCBI taxonomy): Eukaryota > Metazoa > Arthropoda > Insecta > Coleoptera > Chrysomelidae > Diorhabda > Diorhabda carinulata. The sequence continues at coordinate 22,512,184 of NC_079464.1, forward strand.
TTTAGTGAAATATTTGGATATTTGGATTTGGATTATGTCCTTTATGACTTATACTAATATCATATTTATTGAAATAATTAGATAGTTGTTGGGAAAGTCCTAGTACATAAGAACATAAAATATTTCTCCATACCATTTGTACATATAATTTAATTATTGAGATTTTGATAAAGACTGAAAGTAATCGTCATAACGTCATATCTTTTATCTAACTGTCAAAATTCACCTCTGAATGTTTCCAAAACATATTCCCTTGTTCTTCAAAGGGGAAAACAACTACTTTCCTGGCTAATACCCCGACGAATATTGAATTACAACCCTTCTAAAGAGCGTGATGTAAATCGAATCAATCCCTATTGGGGATGTTAATATCGATGGTAAGTAAGTACATCTTTATTAATTGATTAAACCGAGATTTAGTCAAACTTCAAAGAATTCTTATATTTGCATAGAAGTATCTCATTCTATAATAGAAGTAGCTATTACTGTGGAAGTTTTGCTTAATATTTCTAGTATTTGTATCGTTCCATAAGATCTATTTTTAATAAAATCGGTTTCAATTTTTTTCGGTTTTTCATCTTTAAATGATGATTTGATATGTTGCTTTATTTCTGACATAGATATCACCAATTCTTCATATTCAATCTCAATTGGACGCATCTAAAACATTTAAGGTGTTTATTTCTATATGTTTTGTGTTCGGTTTCGTCCCACATTGATGGTATATATACACCGTTATGCGATGTTTCATTTTTTATAGTATTCAATGTATTATTTTGTGTATTACATAATTTTCTGTTGATGAATAAGAGAAATCTGACACAAATGACCTCCGTTTAAACATAAATAGTGACAATACTCTCTATATCTCCACAACAAATAAAATAGACCAGTCTATGGCGCTTGTGTTGCAGATAGACTAACATTCAACGGTCCGTAATAAGAAGTTAAGATAAGATGGAGTACTATCTTATACCAGAAGTGATGATTGTGGTAACGTATTTTCAAATAATTGACATATATTAACTGAGAACAAGTATAAGAAGCATATACAATTACAAAAGACCTAAAATGAAGACGCAACCATTTATCTCAACAATAACATATTTATATAAATATATAACAACACTATTCATAATTAATTTTTTCGAAAGGATATACTCCTGGCCTACAAGTAGTTCATGATAAAGAGATGCTTTACAAAGAATTTGTGGCAATCGCGACTCAAGCGTTTACTTTTGCTTTCTTCTTTCTTAACGATCACAAATTGATTTCCAATACCAGAACACATTTAACACGGAACTTTTTTCATACATTCTGTTACATTCTACAAAAAAAAAAACAATTTAAACATTGTAGATTGAACGTTTGATTAACAACCATAATTATTTGATAATTTGAAGTAAACTTGTCTATTTTCATTATTGTGGGAATAAGGTTGAACTTAATCAATTTCGTTCAGTTTCTTGTTAATTGTATCCAACAATTAACAGTAAAATATTCTTTGATTTTCCCATATAATTAATTGTATTAAGAAAATGAAGAAAATCACAGCTATGAGAATAAAGGAAAAATTGATGAGAACGTAAAAAACACACTTAGTAAAAGGTGAGTCATAAATTTAAAAACATATTGATTATTATAATCAACCAGCCTGAAGGGATACTGCTGGACGGAGGCCTCGGTCAAATCTTCTCACCTTTATCAGCCCTATTGCTTAAGTGCAAAGAGTCCTTCAACTTTTTTCTGGTCTCCTTGCCGTTGTCGGACCTTTTTTTCTTGATTGCATTCCATTATTCGTTTTAGCCTAACTATCGTTTGTGTTTCTGCCAAAACTCTTTTTACTTTCATAAGAAAAAATGTTTTTTTTATACAAAGTCGTTGTTTCGATATCTCCTACTAAGCAAATGTATTAAAGACTCTTTCTATGTCTCTTTAATCATCTATTTTTTTGTTGTATGTATATATATTATCAATTTTTAACCATAAGAAGCGTATTTTACTTGCCTATTCTTCCTCCTGTTTAGAACTCTTGAAAACTCTAGAGGAAAGTTATAAATTGCATAAAATTATACTATAGAAATCATAAAAAAAACCGCTTTTTACGCAATGATACACAGACGTGTAGATATAACAATTAGCTTATCATTAAAAACGCTTTGGCCTACATACCCAAACGTACCAAACAGTTGTTTTAATTCATCATTTTATTACAAAGATATTGAGGGTAAAGAGAAGTTTGGAACTGTTTTTCCAAAGGCATGCGTAACATCAGATTATATTTACAGATTGAACATTTAAGTTTGTAAATGAATTACTTGGAAAAGGTAGGAATATATTTACTAAGAGAGTAGTGAGTAGAATAAAACAGTGGTTTCGTCAATAAGTAAAGTAGGATACTACAATTATAACAAAATTGTGAAAGATTAATGAAATATGTGAAAAAACACTATAAAAACATTTAGGGAAGAACATATTTCGTTTGTATCTTCTAAAAGTCTTACTTCCATCATGTTTTCTAATAGCATCTTTAAGATAACCTTATTCCGGAATTCTTGGAACTAAACCTTAGTCAGCGTTATATTGGTATTGATATGTATCATTATTATACATTTCATTCGGTAATCCATTAAAAACTGAATAATTCTATTTTAGGGTGAAGTCATATTAACTATATGATGTCGAAATAGTTAACTTCGCCGTGGAAATGAAAAGTCTGTTCACGATTTTTGTTATGATATACAAAACAAGAGTGTATTGTAGTGTAGCAAAAAAAAAACAATATAATGGCAAGACTAACAGTCACAATTGCAATGTACGTGACGGTATCGTTTTCCATTGTTCTTTGAGGATTGAGATTGAAATTCTATTATATAAATCCCCTCATACAGTTCAAATATAAATGTTAGAGTAGTAGTAGTAAAAATGTGTTCAACATAAATTGAGTCTTAATCATTTTTAAAAGAAATTAGAAAATATATTATAAGAGACTATATAACACTAACAAAATATATTTTTCGGTCTTTAGAAAATATCGAATAACAAATGGAACAAAACACTTACAAAATATATGGAGGAGAGAATAGTAATAATGGAGCGAGCTTGGACAAAGCATGGAAAAAGAGACAGATCAACTGGAAGCTCTTTCAAAATAAAGAGAAAAAGGCGGAGACATAATATAAATGTAAAGATTGAATCAAACTTTGTAACTACAATACCACAACAACAAGAAAAAATAAGCCGTGAATGTAGTATATTTCAAGAATAACAACGAGAAACAAAAAATCTTTAGTTTCAGTCTAGGTGAAAAGTGAAGTGATTTTAAATGTGTGAATGAGGACATATATAATCGAAACTTGGAGAACATTATGAACGATACCCGTATAGAATGAGGCTATAAAAACAAATCTCAAAGTGGATTTAGATACGACGAACTTCCAAACATCGGACATCGAAGAAATAATAAAAATAGTTTCATCTGAAAAATCAGATTTAATACATTTTATGTTCCGCTTTTCTTCTAACATTTTCTTCTTTCTTCTTCTATCATTAACCACCATTAACTTGAAAGATATTGTGTAACTTAATTAAATAATTAAAAAAAAAACAAGGACGCAAGCGAAACGGTAATTAACATAATGAGGTAACACGTAACTTATAATTTAACGAAATACTGAATGCTCCTAGGTATTAAGCGTGGAAACCAGTTATTGTGGCAGAATTATATCAAAGGAATAAATACCAGAAACTGATTGCCAAGAAGCTCGAAATTTGATAATAATTGTATACTCACTCATTTTTCTGATCATATGTGAGTTTCCTTAGAAAGAAATTGAATTTATGTCTAAAACTAGAGCATAGAAGAAGTTCAGATAAAGGCACTCACAACATGGAAGCAATACAGAAAAATGTGATATGGGGTTGAAAGCATGTAGTAGATTGTAGGCGAAGAATATCCTTAAGGATAAGGTTATAAGTTTCATCAGTATGTTGCTGATATTCATACTGAACACACTGTTTACACTACCACTACACCAACACTCACAATGATAGTGAAAGCAGTGTGTTTAGTAAGTATCAGTAGTTTTACTCATTATTTTAATATTTAGTATTGGTTCAATGAACCAAAGTTCATTGGTATACAAAATTGTTTCAGATTAAAATTCGTAATGGTAGAAAGAAAATCCTTGTATCAATCGAGAAATTTGTATTTTGTTTTTTATTATATTATTCATATCCAGTCTATATAATTTTTCAAAGAGATAATACTATTTTGTTTTTCTGATGGTAAAAAGTTTTATCACGAGAGATTAACAATCAATTATTATGTATTTTTTGTATTTATTTCAAGAAACATAATTATCGTTTAATAAAATCTATACTTTGAATTTTTATGTTTTACGGTCTAAATATGACAAAGTGGTATTATTTCATTCAAAATAAAAGATACTAAGTTAAGAGTTACATAGGTGTATAAGGTGAAAGGTGTATTAGAAAGCACGCAAGTGATAAAATTCTAACATAATTTGCATTCGTAAATAATTTTTTGTTGTTCCTGTCATAATGGCATATTTTCAAATGAAACTCTATACATTCAATGCTCTGTTTGTGGTCCTAATATTATCTTAGTTATCAAGACCAATAGTTTAGTATTGTAACAATATTCTATTGTTAGATATGGCGCCAAGTTATCTTCAATACTTTCGGTTAAATTATATTAACCTTAACCCTTTCGAGACTTCAGGTACATGACATGACAGGACTATACACATTCAATTTTGGAGAATTGATTCGTATAGGTACCATTTAGCCATCTGATATATCATTGTGATTCTTACGTTTATGCAAAGAAAATGCAAATTGCTGTTTTTCTTTTACTTTTTAATTTTGTGGTCTAAAATAGGAAATAGTCTTGTTCCAAAATGGCAAATTTCTAGTAAACACGTACAAAAAATAGCCTTCGATATACGTGCTATGTTTTTGCAGTTTCACTTTATTTCATGAATGAATTTTAAAAAACATTTACGATTGAATATTTGTCCAAACTGATCGCAGAAGACTCCTTTTTACAATGGTTTTCTGAAGTTTTGCCCAATAGCGATATAATATTATTTTCCAAAGTCTCATAATGTTTAAATAACTATAAGAGAGTTGCTACTTGTTCTGCGATTGATTTCCCTGATTCTTTCGAGCACTTCTGTGGGAACATGTCCAGTTATTTCGAAAATCACGTGACCACTTGCTTCGAAGTGCTTCGTGCGCGAACAACTTTTGTTGGATTTGGCTCGACGAAAGAACCATACAGTCGATTTTTGTTCAGTTTCGTGTCCATATGCATAGATCCATGTAACGATCTTATAGACGTCTTTTGAAGCACCGTGATTGAATTTTTTCAGCATTTCATTAGACCAATCAATACGAGCTTTTTTAGCGATTGTCAAATTATGCGGTAACGAACGCGAACAAATCTTTTGGACAGTCAAATATTCATGAATTCTTAAATGTATGCTAGTGGAACTGATGCCAAAGTAAGCCACATTCTCACATGTCACATGACGATATTGCAATATCAATATACGCACAGCATCGATGTTTACTAGTACAACAGCTGATTTTGAACGACTTTCATGAATTCGGAAAACCATCGAAACACGGTCGCTCAAAATTGTGTTTCATCATCAGAAGTCGAAGCGAATTGGTCGACATACTGTTGGTACAATCCATGTCGAAAATCTTAAAATATCATAGAACGAAAACTCATAGAGGAAAGTTCCAAGGGCCAAGCTTGGTCCAGGCTTGACCCAACCATCTAAAACTCTGGCCCAAGCTTGGTCGCCAAAACTGGGCCAAAGCTTGGTTGCCAAAACTGGGCCAAGCTTGGTTACCAAGACTGGGCCATGCTTAAATGCCCGGACTGAGCCAAGCTTAACTGCCAGGACTGGGCCAAGATTAAATACCAAGACTTATTCATTACATAACTTTTTCTTCTTTATCTTTATTTCATTTCTTCCTTTTATTTTTTTAATTTTAAAAATAACATAAATTTTTATATTTAATCTTACTCTTACCGTAATTAACAATATAAAAATATTAGTTAATTAGTTAAATAAAAATATTAAACACTTTTATATTGCACAAGTCTATACCACTATCGTTAACGTTAAACTAGAGATCGGATTGATCAGACCCACAATAAAAAAAGTATGGTTGCCGACGGACGAAAATACTCGAACCACGCCGTATGTGACCGAACAACCGAAAAAGGGTCCCCAATGAATGGCCAAGGCTGGGTTAACCAGGATTAGCCCAACCTTGATCCAAGCCTGGGTTGTCAACGAATGGCCAAGGCTGGAATATCCAGGCTTAGCCCAAGCTTGGGTAATCATTGGTGTGGCCAAGGCTGGGTCAATCAACCTTGGCCCAAGCCTGGGTGGCCAATGAATTGCTAACGCTGGGTATCCCAGCCTTGGCCCGAGCTTGGGTAATCATTGGTATGGCCGAAGCTGAGTTAAGTAGTCTGGTCCACGCATGAGCCAATACAGGTACACCGAAGCTAGGTTTCCCAAGACTGGCCCAGGCTTGGCCCCTTTGTCAACTCTGGGGTTTCCTGTATCGGAATGTTTCCGATTTAATTCTATGTTTGGTTGTGAATGTGTCAAGTATCTATAAACAGCTCAAATAGCAGTCGTATAACAATACATTTTGAGTTCATTCACCATTAAAAATGTCAAACTTCATATTATTCACATCAATGTTGCCATATCTCAAAACTTAAGTAGCAACCGTCGTACTAAGTGATCAAATTAGATTATTGTCAATTTTGTTCACTCTGGAAACGTTTTCCAATTTCCCTTTCTTCTCACATTGGTTAGTTTTACAGCGTTATCTCATTTCACTCCAATTAATTCTTTTGTAGATTTAAACTCCACTATTTTTCTTTCTCTCATTGACATCTCAAGCTTCTAGAAAAATAATCTACTAGTTAAATAAGAATCTACCGTCAACATACAGCCGGAACATTCTTTGAAACAACTAATTAAAGATACAATCTCATCTTGAAATAATCGATTGAGCCTCGATTTTTCATTTTAGTTTTTTTCACTTACAAGATATAGACTTTTCTCATATTGATCATTCATTTAGTCTAAAGTGGAAATGTTTATAATTTCCTGGAAATATGGCACTTCAGAATTGGTAGCCTTTAACTAACAAACTGATAACAAATAAAAAATACAAGTTTGTAAAAGTGCAATCATCTGTAGTACAAATATGAGAGACAGGCATAATAGACGAGATTTTATTAATACCTACTATATACAGTTTGTCCCAGTATATATTTCAAATAAGTGTCAGTGTAACTAGCCAAACTATTAAATTTATATTATCCTTCAGAATAAATTTTGAAGAGATTAATGAAAAATCTTGTTTTATCAATTATAGACATCTATACAACATCAAATGAAGTTACGGTGGGTAGAAGATATCCAAGACACGCTCTAAATTCTGTCTTTTCATTATTCAATCTATTATGATAAAAAGTGTGGAATATAAAAAAAGGAAAGTCATTTTCTCTATTCTAAGATGAAATATCGTGCTTTTTTAAATGTGCCTGAATTTTTTATAGGTAATAGTTATTTTTTAACAAACTAGAATGTAAAATTTATGGGAAACTAGTCTGTTGAACAGGTTCGCTACTCCATCTCAGTAAATCTGTGATCCGTGTTATCTCACAAATCCTGGACCTATTGCTGCGAATACTATGATTATTGGCATAATAAACTAACTAACATTAATCAGAATCAGAATTCAATTGGTTGGTTTATTTGTGTAGAGAATTAACAATATTCTCTAGCGACAATATTTCTTTCTTAATAAAAGTCAAATTTTTATAAAAGGTACCAGAAGTTAACACAATTTCGTTAATAAGACTAACTGCTGTTATATATATAATTTTAGTAGTTTTTTATATATAACATCATTTATCATTCCCCACGACGTAAGAACTAAGAATAGAATTGCTTTCATTGATGAATAGATATGTCATGACAATGTTATTATTTTTTCTTAAAATTAAATGTTTATCAGCAAAACCAATTAATGATGTTGCAAAATTTTTTAATTAGAAAAAACCGGAAATCAAAAGCTAACACCTGTCATAATACAGAAAGATTGATTTGTAATTTCGTTGTAGATAACAGCCGTCCGCCTTCTCGTTTGGAAAACGTTTCCTTAAATACAACACTATGCTTTGCTTTTTGGTATCATAGGTTTTCAAAACATATGACAATTTTTTCCTACCCACAATCATAAAGACGTGACTATAATTTGTGCGTCTATTTTATTTTCAATAATTTACAGTTATGATAGTTCAGTATGCTACGGTAACTAAAATAAATTGAATTGTTCAAATAAATTGAAAGGTAGATAAATTGATATGAACAGTATTTATAAGTCAATAAATTATCTATGTGGGACGAATACTATTCATACGTAAAATTGATCGTTTTCAATTTGAATTGAATTGTTTTTGGTGGTCAAAATTAATATTCCAAATCGTACATGGCAGGAAAATAAATTCACCGCAAAAACAAAGTGAATAAAATCTCGACTAGAAAAATTTTTAACATCGAAAATGCCAATGAAATAAATGCGAAAGAAATTAAAATCGGCTTTATGGTTCTTCATTTTTTAATCGATGGCTATATGGCTCATGTGTTTTCAGAAATACCAAAGAATATCGGTTTTAATCAAATTATTGATTTGTATAAGTCCTCCAAATCCAAAAGATATCAGTTTCCCTATGTATGATTTTGGTGTAAATTATTTTATTTTTTTCGTGAAATTGTTCAATTCGCTCCGCTCATTTCATGAACTTTTTCACTCTCAAAATAAAACATCACTTCATAAATATTATGATCGAAAGTCAAGGAAACCAATAATATAAATGCCATAATCTGTTGAGTAGTACTCAACAAGTAAAATATATTATTTTAGAATTAATAACTGGTAATTTCTTTCTACTAATACAATGTAATAAGGAGAGAGGTATGTTATTTTACTGACGTAAGCGTTCGTTTTGTGTAAAAAATGTTTCATTTTTCTTTCTTATTTATTTTATTTATTTAATTTAGCAATGACCGTGTGTAAAATGTATACTATATAATAAATATGCATAAATATACTATATTCATTATATATCGCTAGTCCCCGCGAACAAGATTTTTTGGATAATTAACGATAAATTTATTGATACTTAGAGACTAAGAAATTTAATTGCATAGGACGTTATTACTACACATATTCTGAACTCCACATTTACTACTGATAATAGAATGTAGACAAACTTATGTTCAAGACTTTTATTTAACAGATGCATTTCTATTTGTTACCATGTACTTTGGATATAACAATTCAGTGAAACTTGAGCTCTACATTTTTATTTGCAAAAGCTTTTTTGAAATTCATCCATATTAAGTACAATTTAGACGTTCACCACCTTCTCTAATTCATCTCTGTCGATTTCATGGACGAATTTCGCTCTGCTGCTATATTTCTTAATTTGAGAGATGAATATATAAATGAATATATATTTGGTTACAATATATTTTCCTTTTTATGAAAAATTTAACTTAATCAGTTTAGCGAATTATGTGTGTCTATATTTTATTACGAGGATGTATTGATATCTAGTTCGCCTAGACCAGTTCCATGCATAAACAGAATATTGCGTTACCATAGTGAAAAATTGGACTGCAAGCTTAAAAAGAGGTAAATTTTCCATTAAGATGATGACCGATCGGGAAGACCAGTTTCTGTGTCAGTCCCCGAAAATATCGATGCAGTTCATGACATGATTTTATCAAACCGTCGAATTAGGCTAAAACGGATATCTGACGCACTGATGATTTCATACGAACGCGTTCATCATATAGTTCACTTCAATTTGACATGAGAAAAATTGCTGCAAAATGAATCTCCAAATGTTTGAATGTTGACCAAAATCGTGCAAGGGTAGAAGCATCGCGTTCGATCTGTGCTCGATTTGAAAACGATGTAGACTTCTTAAACCGAATTGTTACTATTGATGAAACCTGGGTACATTTGTACGATCCAGAAACAAAGCAACAATCGATGGAATGGTGACACTCTGGTTCTCCAAGACCTAAGAAGTTTCGTGTCCAAAAATCTGCTGGAAAAGTTCTTGCTTCAGTTTTTTGGGATTGCCATGGAGTAAACATGATTGATTTTTTGGATAAGGGTAGAACATAGACTGGAGATTACTATTCGACATTACTGACCACTCTACGGGAAATAATTAAAGATAAAAGACGCGGAAAGCTATCCAAAGGTTTTTTGTTTTTCCAGGACAACGCACCTGCATACAAATCTCACGTTGTCATGCAAAAAAATCGTGATTTAGGGTTTGAATTACTAGAACACTCCCCTTATTCACCAGATTTGGCTCCGTGTGACTATTATCTCTTTTCCTCAACTGAAAAAAAAGTTAAAAGGTCGTAAATTTTTTTCCATCGAGGAGGTAATAAAAGCTGTGGAGGTCTGGTTTGCAGAGCAAGAAGAAACATTTTTTTTTTTCAAAAGGTTAGGTTAGGTTTGCGTTGCAGGTTCGCTGTAATAAATGTATCCAATTAAGAGAATATGTTGAGCAACAAAATATTTTTAAATTGAAATTTTGTTTGGTTCTATAGTCAAATAGTCAAATAGCACGAGCCTCAAAAGTTTGTTATCCCTGCTGTAAACCATGCTTCTATGGATTGTCCTTACTGACGTACCTGACCAGGGTAAAAAATAAGATTCGATCTTGGGATAGTTTTGAAATACTTCTGAATCTTTTTCGTCTAAAAATTCCAGTAGTTATGTACGCCTTGGAGTAAATTTTTAATTTTCCCAAAAATACTATTTGAATAAACGCTCACTGGCAACACAAATCGGAATATTATGTAAAACAACAAAGATATAAACTGGTTTTGCGAATTGCTAAGCATTTATGCGCATTCTTATAACGACTCCAGACGAATAACTGTTATGTTATTTAATGTGTATTACCACTTTTCGAATTGAAAAAGTGGAATATTGTAGAAATAATTATGGACTATTGATTTTTTTTTAAAATATCGTCAAAAATGGGCACTTTTTCATTACAAGTATAGTTTAGTTCTTATCTTGGTTGGTTCTCAACCAAAAAATATGATTGCTGAATATAGGTTGATGTGACATTCGAAATTTATTTTACGATCAATTTCCCTACTCTTGACAACAACTATAGACAAAAATAAATAGTGTACAGACCTACCTCTATATTTCTAGCAGTCAAATTGAAAACCCTTAAGATATGAACTAATTTGATAACATTATTTTACAATCACCGAAATAAATATCAGACATTAAACTATCAGTTTGTAAATATTATTATCCAATATATAGCCATATAAATTGAGAGTATCAGTTCAACAAATCAACAAAGTAAGTATGTAATACAAAATATATATGAATCCAGTCAAGGCCGCGCCTGTTTTACTCCATTTGAAGTTATCATTCTTGATATAAAAAATATAAATATTATTCCTTTGTTCTTTGATTCGCATAAATTCCGTGTTGACTATCTAATCAATGTCTTTTTCTGAACAGTGATAAAACTGTTTTAATTTTTTTCAGTCACCATGTTAAATAACTTTACTTCGTATATTGTGCCAAAAGCAAGTGGCTTATTAATTAAAAATTTCGTTCGACATAGGATTCGAACCTCCGATCTCCTTGTTGGAAATTAAGCACTTCAACAATCTGACTACCTACACCATGAAACTGAGGAGATATAGGTATATAAGCAGCGATCCATTATACGAGGGATTTTAAACCATTGGGTATGAGCCGCCGCTGACGTTTAGATAATAGTTTAAATTAAAAATAAATAATAAACACTATAGCTCAGAAAACGAATTTTTTTTATGTCACAGCATTATTTTCAAATTATCTACTCAATCTCGAAGTTTTTGCATCAAGTCCCGGAACATCCTATATATTGTAGGTAGGTAGGCTCTTTTATTGAAATTGGGAAAACTATGTAGTATACTGAATGCAGAATGTAGAAAATATAATCTACTAAAATCGATTAGGTTGTATGTCGTTCACTTTTTCAGCATTCCTTGATATAAAAATTGTTGATGTTGTGTAAATAGACTTTATTATAGTAGATTTTTAATGACCTGTTTTGCTAATCAACATAATACTAAATATTAGTATTTCTTTTAAAGTACGAAAAATAAACAGTCTGATTATGGGATTAACTAATGCTAATTTTTGAATAGCTTTATTTGTGATACAGCTCTCAAAAACAAAAACAAAACATTCCATGTCCATAATAAATATTATTTTTTGTTAATCAAATTAATTAGAATATCTGTTCTAAAAATTTTAAGTGAATTAGTATAGTGATTATGTAGTTCTCTAGTCTTCCTGTCATTATAATTATAATCAATAATTATTTAAAAAGGTGTATCTAAAGATATACTATAGAACTGACGTTCAATTCGAGAAAATATTCGTGTTATCATTCGGAATAATCTATGGTTGAAAAAATTATTATTTAAAATTTTACTTAAATTATTTAGATCTAAATAATTTAAGTTAAATGTTTAACTCTATTTTGTAAATTCTAATAAAACTACATATAATTTAATTGATTACTGCTATATATTTGGGATGTAGCCACCAAAGAAAAATTAATTAATTCATTATGAAGGTGATCAATATAAATAAGCAAATTATCAGTGTCAAGTAAAGAAAAGTCGAAACGTCAAAATTTATCTTTTTTTTAAAGTATCAAAAAAAAACTAATTTTAAAACAGAAGAATATTTAATATATATATATATATATATATAAATATTAAATATATATATATATACTAAACAGAATGTGAAACAATAAACTGTACGAAATATAAAAGTACTTGCCTTATTTTGAATTTAAAGCAGCAAACATGTAAATGCATATCATTCGGTTTTGCGTATTTCGATAAGCGCAACTACCATGTACTCATCGACGACGTTTCTAATAGACGACTGAATCATATATTTGAAAATAGTACTCAAAATTCAAAAATATCGACTTGTTACATGTATTTGCCAACTATAAATAAACAAGTCAAACAAGGAACTATATTTAGAAGCAATCAAATAAAAATAAAATGTTATAACCACTGGGATATATCAGTATGGTGGCGGCAGGTGTTTTTTCTATTGACATCAGTTTCATGTTTACCTTGTAATAAATATTTATTTGTAGAATAATGAGAATTTTTAACAAAATAAATTGGAAAGAGATAAAATCCTGAATGGATGAATGCCAAAAACCTTGTAACACATATTTGAACACACACATTTAAAGACAATTTTTAATACCAAAAATTGAACTACATTGATTCCAGAACAAATGATTAAAATAAAATGACTTATACAGGGGGAAACAGAAGGGGTTTTTCAAAATATTCTAATACACTTCTTATTTTGGTCACAAAACGTTAGGAAAAATTTATACATACGATGTATCTCACTTACGGATTTTTTTATTATATAAATCATTCACTTATACATACACACTAAATTATTCACTTACACTTAACCCTGATTTATTCATCCTATGGCATCCAATTATTTATGTTTCATATACAGTATTATCATTCTATAATCTTCGATTTCCTTGAATCTCTTAATTTGCCGAAAACAAACAAAAAGGCCTTCTGTCCCTTTCAAAACAGGCCACAAAAACATAATGTAACTAGATCGCAAATAAATATGCAGATCTTCCAAGAAATACCCTGCGCGTCCAACCAACTTTAGCTTCGACAACATATTGGAACAGGAGCTGCTTCTGGGTCTATATTAGTAGATCGTAACTTCCTCTTAGAAGGAAATTCTTTCTGGAACTTATGTACAGCCGGAACTGACTCAATCGATTTCTGCACATTCCGGTTTTTATTAGGTACTGATAACAGGGGTATAGCTGCAAATTAATATATGGACACTAGTATCTTTTAAGATCAACTATTCCATATTCGTGAAGACTCACCAATCCAACTATTTGCACGATATCTTAAAACTTGAAGCACTTCGCACAAGTCGCGGTAGATAGATCGATCTTAGAATACGTTTTTGGTTACCAGGCAGTAAGCGTACTGCACGTTATGTTCAAGTTTTAATGTTTTGCCAGGGGCTGGAATTTCATCTTAAAGTTTTTCGAATTGCCCAAACTTCTTTTAAAAGATTTTGGTTTTCCACTGGGAATCATTGTCATTTTCTTGATTAATACGGACCTTTGCAGGATTTTGTTAATATCGGAGAAAATGCTTTACTCCTCGTCGGGTTATATTTCCCTGTACCCTTCTTTGAAACTACCTTTTGTGACTTTCGTGACATCGTTTTTTCATTCTCTCCATTCTCTAGGCCGCCAGCTAAATTCTAGGTCGCAAGGAAACCTCATTTCATAGCCAAACAGTATTCTCACAGTTGTTTCACCAATAGACTGACTCATTGATAGCAGATCGATAAGCCAGGTATAGGATATTTTTTACTGCTAGAATTTTGTCTGGATTTGGTTTAATTCCGCCTGGAGTTATTATTTGTCGTAGAAATTCTGATTTGTAAAGTATGAAGTAGATAAAATTATTGTGCCATCCCAATATACTAGACATATAAGTCCTTAAAGACTTCTCAAAAGGTTATCCATAACATAAATGTGGAGGAATATATATTTTGTACGTACTAGTATTTCATATGTTGTTCCAATTCTATATTTGATCTGTATAATTTTTTTTAAATCAATTTTTCACTGAAATTTTTAAATTATGCTGGTGAAACATCAGCTTTCTATACCTGATAATAATTTAGATTTGTAGGGGTACTTTTAAGAGGATAGGTCATGTCATTGAAATCGTTTCGTTCCTGTCAATAGTCAATTCAACGATTTTTTGCTTTAGTAATATTTCTCGTGAATATTCACGATTTTTTTAATAGGTAAAAATATTGTTCCTTTTTACTTAATCCAATGAAATTTTTAAACGCGGAATGTAACAAAATTGATCTTTATCTGATTGATAATATTCAATTGTTAATACAGAATGTTTAGTTATTAATTTCGATTTGAGGAAATCAATATGTGCTTTTAAATGTTTCCAATTATCTAATCCTATTAATCTTAAAAAGTTTACTATAAACGATTTATACATTACATCATCTTTAAAATATTGACAAGCAAAATAGATTAGATCAGAAACTTTTTTGTAGAGACCGTATCTACGAGGAATTTAATGATGGATTTTCATAACATTGTAATGTGATTCGGCTACTATCTTTTTGAATTTAGATCCAGAAAATTTTCATCATAATTAGCGTTTTCAATGAATTCTTGATCATTTTATTAATAAGTAAATAATTTTAAGTTTGATTTTGACGCTAGGCTTTGAGTGTATTTTATATTCTCATAGAGGTTGGTCTACATATTTGTGCTAGGACGTTTTACTACCTTTGATGTTTGCCAAAAACTTGTTGAAAGAATTTTTTTTACTTTGAATAATGAGAGGAGCATCATTATGAATATCAATATAATTACAAGTAATTTCTAGGTTTTTATGAAAAAATTATTGAGGTAATTTATAATAATTCTAACTTAAATTGAGTATATCATGAGTGTTTTTCAATTTGTTAAAATATAATGAAATAATTTCTGTAGCTCTACCCGTAATTTTTAGAATTATTGCAATAATAAAATATTTTGTAAGCTATTCTCAATACCGGGTGTTCTATCAAAATAATTATTTTTTAATAATGTTCTTGCTACTTTAATAAAATCATATAATAAGAGTGTTTTTCACATTAAATTGAGGAGGAGGCATTGTATTTTAATGATTATTACTTAAGTTGTTAGAATTACCTAAATTTGAAATTAAGGTTGTTAAAATAATGAAAATCAATTTAATTTTAATCCCTGACAGGATGAACTTAAATGTTGTCTTTCCAGGAAGATTCGTAGAACAATTTGGATGATGCTGTTCTCCGGAATGTTTTTGCGCTTGATATATTTTTTCCTCTTTTTAAAAGTTCTTATTGCGAACAATCGTTCAATAACGACGAGTTTCCACGGACTCTTGCGTGATCTGCGCAAGTTACCAAACTTTAGCTTCGAGAATATATTGGAGCATAATCGGCTTCACTATCGTTGAACGAGTTCCTACCAATATTATCAGAAAACTTGCAATGTACCAATGTCTGTATGAAAGAAATTCATACTTTTCCTACATGGAGTGGAGTGGAAAAATGAAAGGTTTTTGTAACTCAAGTTAAAAAATTTGAAATTTTTACAACAAAGGAATAGGACGTTCGAAAACTCGGATAAAAATCCCTTATAGGTGATCGATCTGATACCAGATCATAATTTCCAGAAAGCCTTTTTAACAAATTCAGAAGCTATAGAATTAATGAATGGAAAACGTGTTCGTACGTATATGCCCTTGTACTATTGTGAACTGAATACTACTGAATCAATTATAACACAAATAAAAGTGGTAGTTACGCTTAATGACCTAAATGGCACGAAATAATATTTTTATCACGCCGTATGTCATATGAAAAGACGCCATAAGTTATTCAAAAAAATTTGTTCAATTATTCGAGACTTTACATACACACATTATGTAGTTTTATCATTCAGGAGGCATTTACTTTTTAATATAATGCCGCTAAAATTATTCTAGTGTATAAATAGTAATTCGATAGCGAAAGCATTTGAAACTAAATGAAATACTTTCATGAAATTTCTTAGAAATCATTGAGTCTGAATTATCATCATAAACATTAGAACGGCCTTTTTCTATTCTGAAACAAAGGAAATAACTGTTAAGAGGCGATACTAATGAAGACAATAAATAAACGATTCTTTTTTCTGAACTTCCGTTGGTTTACAAACCACCTTCACAACATCGTAGCGGCAAAATTACCAAGGAATACTCGGTTCCTTTTTTCGATCATAATAAACGAAATATTTCCTTGATAAGTTTTCGTTCCATTAAAAACCGTCAAGGTGTGATAGCGTAGAAATAGCAATAGAAATGATTCGATTTTTTAATCATTAAATGAATGAGACTCGACTTGATACAGTCTACTAGCGTTTTATTGCTATTTTTAGAATGGTGAAAATATATATGAAAATATAATTTTTGTTATATTTCAAGGTATCATTTACTTAGTAAATTAGTTATAATTTATGATCAGGTTATAAGGGAGTTTCCAACAAATGATTATTACTGCTCGTTAGATGTTTCTGTTTCAAAAACACATTTCGTTTTTCACATTAATAATATTCTATACACCACTAATAAAGTGTTTCAAGTTATAAACATTTGTCGTTAATCTTTTAAAAGATATAAATAATATATTTCTACTTCATACCAATATTCATAAATATAGGAAATCAAGAATTCCTGCTTTTCGTCTAAGGAGGTATAATCGTCAGCATAATTAGATGGAATATGTATTGAGACTACAATCAACATATGGTAGCATAAGAATGATAAATTACCAATAAATACACACAACAAAGTATGTACACTACAAACTTTCACCATCAGTTTAAATGTTTTCGTTGAAAGTATGTGGAGAATCTTAGTCTTGGATTTGTTTATAAGTGTTTAATCATTTTGCAACGTGCATATATTTCTTTAATACTTAATGATGGATTTTTTAACAAATTTGGGAAATTACTTCTTGATGTACAATTATTTGAAGACATAATCCGAAAAAAGAAAATAAACACATTGATTAATGTCAGTTCGAAACTTTGTTTCTGACTAATCTTCTATGTAGAAAATATTTTACTATAGTTTTTCAATAACTTACCCCAATTCTCTGTCAGTCAATATATTGTTAAAATTATGGCCATAATTATTTGAATACCCGATGAAGGAATATATAAATATTCGAAAACTACTTCCACACAATAATACATAAATATTATCAGAGAATACATTAATTAATTGGTGATGGTGGTATTTATCACTACAAATTCAAGATTAACAGAAATCGATGTTGAACGCTTCATACTTAAAATGTTTACGTTTTTTCATATCTTTATTTCTGTCCCTTCTGGCATGTGATATTTTTATGGTCAATAAGATTATCTATCGAATATTCTCATAGATGCTCGAAACTCAGTGAGAACCATCGTGAATATATTCCTTTTGGAACTGTCATCTATCATAATTCACTGAATCGACATTATGATAGCTAATCTTCCGGAAATAATTGTTACCACTTTTCGATACTTCTATATTTCAGTCTTATCATCAACATACTTTGACTCCAAATTACCTCTAAATCGATTCAAAGTAGCATAACCGTCTCCATATTGAAATCACTTCTTATCAATTCGGCTGGCACTCTCTGCTAAGCTCCACCGTCAACTATCTGCTTGATTAATCATCTAAGCATTTAATTTAATCATTCACTCATATCATGGGCTAACAGACATCAAATCAATTCTAGAATTTTCGAATACCATACACATATTTTTGCGTAGATGTTTCAAACACGTTAAAACACAACTCATTTTTGCTTGAGCGTCATGATATACTTTCGAATTAACGGATAACTAATTTGTAAGGAAAAATGAGTATAGATGGAGGGAACCCAGACGTAATACATAAAATTCACAAAACAAACCAATCACCAAAATGATAAATCAGAAGACAAGGTTTTTCGACCAACATTATATAGAATAGATAGAATATCAGGGTTTCTACTTAAGTTTTGAGATATGACAACACTGATATGAATATGTCAAATCCGACATTGCCATAATAAAGTTTTTATATTTCTAATGCTGAACGTACTTAGAAGGTGTTATAAGAGTACTATTTGAGTTGTTTCGACGTGTATTAAACCAACAGCAGTGTGCCGATCAACTGGCTTCGACTTTTAGTGACGAAGCACCATTTCGCTTGTTTTCCAAATTTAATTGCTACAGGATGAATTTCGTGAAGGTCGTCCAATTGTTGCTGTTCGACATTGCAAGATAGATGACATACCGTGAGATTAATGTGTACTTGTGCATTAGTTCCACTCGCATAAATTCAATATTGCATGAACATTAGGTTGTCAAAAAGATTTACTCGTGTTGGATACCGCATAATTTGACAATATTTTAAAGCTTGTGTCGATTGGTGCTAAGACAAAAACACGTCCAATTGATCGTGACAAGCCACAAATCATGGATATATGCATATGAACCTGAAACTAAACAACAATAGACTGTATGGATCTGGACATGTTACTTCTATTCCATTAGAGCAGCGTGGAACAATCAATTCTGAATGGTATACCAGCATTTGTTTGTCAGAAATGTTCGAAAAAATCAGAGAACCCAATAGCAAAAGACAAATCCTTGTCTACCACGACAATCCTAACTCTCACACATTAGTTAAAACAAAAACGTTTTAGAACAGTCAAAACAACGAATTGATTGGTCATCCGCCGTACAAAATTTTTTTGGCACTCAATGATTCCTTCTTATGCCCGTAAATCAAAAATAATGGAAAATGGAAAATCGTCAATTGGTTCAAACGCATACAAAAGTGTATTGATCTTTATGAGGAATATTTTGAAAAACAATAAAGCCACATCCAACTATAAATATTTGTTTTTATTTGTCAATCTCAAAATTTAAGTAGAAACTCTCGTATCAACTTCCTTATTGTACGCGATTATTGATAGAATTTGTTAACATTATAATGAAATATTTTATTTCAAGGTTGTGTTTTATTACTCTAGTTTTTTTCCAACTATATACCCACATATCTTGGTAATGAATAAATATTAAGAGTGCAACAGGACAATATCTTATCTTAATACTTATTTGTTCTCTCTTTCTCTCTTCTCGACCATATGCTGCTTACAAAAAATGAACGAAAATATGCTAGAATCGTTTGTTCATGACAAGTGAGTGGTTTGGAGTTTTTGTAGGGAACGATGTTAGTGAGCTCTATGAAAGTTTAAATGAGCCTTATCAAGTCCATACTGAATTAATTCCATTTAATGACAAAATGTTCAATAAATTTTCAGATAGTGGCATACTCGGAATTATATAATATTATGAAAAATGTATTTTCAAAATTTTTTTCTGTATATTCAGTAAAAACATATTTATTCATAAAACAATAAGCCAGGAGGCAAAAGTTTATACACTAATAATTTTGTCCTATTTCAATATAAGTGAAGTACATTTCACTGTGGGAATTTATTTATACAAATAGTATTTATCAAAATAATAGAAAGATTGACATTTTGTATGAATTTAAATAATTAAAATAGTAACAATAAACTAATTAGATCAAAATCTCGATAACATTAAATTAGTCAGTAAACCATAATTCAATTTGAAGTTTACCTATAGTGTAGCGATTCACCATCCGGTATAATCAATTTGCATATCCACAAAAAAAAGATCAGCTAGAAACTGTTTGTATATTTTTACTAGTACAAAGACCACTTCAAACAAAAATGAACTGCATTCAATCTGCAACTTTTTCTCAAGGACGACCGAGGTCTTGCTTACCCAATCATTACGTAATGAATATGTTTCAGCCAAGCGTTATGTCTCTCATTATACATGTCTGTAATACGCCATATTATAGCATCTAAGAAGTTTTATTGCTGTAATCATTTTATATAAAGAAATTTTGAAAGCATATAATTTCCAACGATATTTTCGTTGAAACATACCTATCTTAGAAATAGAAATATACCAGATACCGCACAAGATGATTATTATTCTTCGGTTAATCCTTTGTGTCGTTGGAAGGTGACTTCAATCGTGAAATTACAATAATAGAGTTCTTGAACAAACTGTGATAAATTGGGCAGCACGACCACTTGAACTAATGCAACTGTAATATTCACTAGATTATAAACTATTTATTTGCAATTAACAAATTGTAGAACATGAGTATTTATATTCCATATAATACAAATAATAATACAAAGTGTTTCAGGAACGGAGTGAGTATCAAAACCTCTAAGTAAAACACAAAAATTAGCAAATCACATGAAACAATACATTTTCTAAACAGCGAATTCAAATTACCATAAACATTAGTAGATTGTTATACAAAATTATTTTGTAGTAATAGTCGACAGCGACTCTGATAGTGAATCAAAGAGAGGTAAGAGCGATTAAAGTCCAAAGAAGAACGAAAAAGAATAAAATACATACTTCTTTTTGATAACTTTTTTATAATGAATGTCATTTATCGACTACCTAAGTTATAATGAACTATTAATCGTTGATGGATTCATATTAACAGTAACAGTAAGTTTTTGGTTCAAAGGATACAGTATCTACCTAGATTCTATATGTGAGCAAATACTTTTAAGTGAGGGCCATAATGAGATTTTCAAAATGTCTCCCGAGCCGGTATGCTATGGGCACGCGAATGTTTTGGGTTAATTTTTTTCCTGTCCAAAATAATTTTATGATAAAAACACTACAATTATTATTTTAAAGCATCAGTACAAAGAAAAACGACAATTAATAATATATAATAGTTATAATAAATTGTCTTGCTCACTTAAATGCGAACAAACAGAGATTAAACAAAACGCAACCGGATGTTTCAACGGGCCGGATACAGTAAGCAAAAGGGCTGGCTTTAACCCACCCCAACCTAGAGTGTGGGGATTCATTATCACCTGCATTTTGAATAAACTGGAAGCGAATCATGGAAATTCTCATTTTAACATACGAGGACAGAGACTCCTACTACTCCTACTCAACAACTGCTGAGAGCAACTGACATAAGAATAAATACATTTAATCACAGGAAAAACACTATACAAAGAACAAGGGGCAAATGAATCAGATATAACAAAACTGACAGAACTAGAAATATACCTGATATGAGATTGGTCACGCTAGCTGGTTTATAGTCTTAAAATAATAGGAAAATTGATTTATATTTATTACCATAACATTGTTATACATCCAAATGGCCTTAAATCCGTTTCGTTTATAACGAAGCGTTCTTGTGAAGTTTTATAAACATATTTGGTAGGGTAGTAAAAACAAAACGCATAAGAAAACTAATTATTGATGATACTATTTATTCAACTTAGCAACTATTTCTAGATTTTCTCAACTAATCGTTCATGGTTTGGGAAAAATTAAATTACAGACGTTAAACAATGGTTGGATAAAGTTTTAATACCAATAACGATATTGACCTTATTAATTGATATGTTTATGTTTTCAGACTTGACGACAAAATCAAATAAACAAGGCAGGTGGATGCAACTTGTTTAAACTAAAGGTGTGTCGTTTAGATGCTGTGAAAACGGGAGAAATAATGGTTGTAACGGAATATATGATAGTGTCCATTGAAATAGGTGTAGATATATCGAAAATTATTATTAAAAAAAGTGAAATCAATCAGCAACGTACTATTTTTGTTTTGTTTATAATTATTATATGAGTAAAATTTATTTGAAAAATTGTTGAATAGATACTATAGTAATTTGCAATAGATATATCAATGCCAGCATTTGTCTAATAAAATTTTCATTTCAAGCTTTGAATTTCATACTTTTCAATTCGAATTTCCACAAACAAAAAAAATTTCCCTTTCTTCTTTTTGATTCGCATTGTGGTTAGCGATTAAAAGAAAAAATGAACAAGTTTAAAGTTATCTGACACGGTAATAGAAAAACTGCAGTGTCCAATACAATCACAAGAAAATAGATTTAATTGAAGAGAAAACTTGTAACTTGTAACTATAAATATAATTTTGAAACTAAACAATTTGGCTGCTCTACATCATTCGTTCATCAGTCTATTTCCTATAAAACTTTGAAGCAATGGATATAAGATAAATAATGTCTAGATTCGCCATCTGGCATGCTTGATATATATTCAACTAATTCATTTGTATTGTTATTAAACATCTATTATCTTAATCAGTTTTGTTTTTCCTTCTCGTGGAAATTGATTACTGTTCTAACTTCATATCAAGTATGATTTAAACTAATACTTATTCTAAGTCGTCACTATATAAGCAATAATGACTCATATTTTGATATCAACTTCTATTATTATCTCTAAAAACGACCTAATGATTTCACGAAAATATCAGTAATAAATTCTTGAACGGATTCTCATCAATCTTCTTCTCTCCAAATGTTTACGAAGTGAACGTGAACAACTATAAGATAATGAACTGAAATATCAATATCGGTAGTAGCACAACTAGCGGCAATAATAATTTCCATGATATCCTGTGTTAGTAGCCGTGAGAAAATACTAAGTACCGCCATCTATTTCCATAGTAAACATACACGTAACTATGTTTTTCATATTGGTAATCTTTACAACGGATAATGCTTTTTTGTTTTACTAACAGTTCGTCAATTCATTTAACGATTTACCATAACTGGTGGATGAATATTGTCAGTAAAAACTTCAATACAGGCGTTGATTAACAAACACATATCGATGATATATTAAAAGTAAAAACCACTCACATAATGCAATGAGAATTACGGTGAATTTTTCACAAAATTTTTATTCATTACGTTCAAAAATCAACCTTCAAAATGAAAGGCACGTATATGAAGTTTATTGATTTTGGTTGCTAATCAATTTTTTATTGAAATTGAAATCCCAATTAAAAGTTAGTTTAGGTTGTTGAATTATGATAGATTATGTTATGTGTGATATTATTGGAACGAGGCCTTTGCCAACTACGGTAGATTTCTACCTGATCAAATAGCGACGCCTTTTGATGTTGTTTTCAGTTCGGATCTCAAGCGCGACCGATAATTGTTATACCATTCCGATGAAATGTAATAACGTCCAAACTAGTCAGTGGCTAGAAACCTCTCCTTACAATTGCGAGCCATTAATATTGATAAATAGGTCGATTAACATCACGCTCTTTAGAAGAGATGTAATTCAATGTTTGCTTGTTTTAAATCCAGGAGCAGTTCTCCCGGTTTTTGCTGCCAAGTTTTAGAAGGTAGCATTCGAAAATAATTAAGGCCCGTTTCGTCGGAATTAAAAATTTGTCAGAAGTTAATCCTTCCTTGAACACAATTTCTTCAATTTTCTTTTGAAATTCCACGATTTCAAATGGGTCTGCTGATAGCTTCTCACTACTAATATTTAGCTACCTTACTTCTTACCTCTTCTTCCATCGGTCCAGCAATCCTTCATTCGCGGTAAATGTTTCCTCGCCGTCTTTAAAGTTCTTATGAAATTCAAGCCCCTTAACCTGTAGCATCGGTCCACTCACAGGACTGCCCATCCCACAGTCACTCCCCAACCTCCAACATCCAAATTAGCAGCCACCATTTTAATCGATTCACCATTGTCCTATCCTTTAATAGCATTAAATTTTGTTTCATGAGAAACTACAACTCTCTTCCGTTTCCCACTCATACAGTAGCAACAAAGATATCAACAGCCAGTAGACGCCGTAGAGACGTCTATGGCTTGACCGCGCTTGTTTCATGTAGAAATAAATAACCATCGCGGCTCCCCGTCCTGCTATTAAGATTTATGTTTGTTATTTTTGAATGATAGGTTCGGTTAACCCGGAGGCTTGGGTAACCGGGAGTTTACTGTACTTGAAACACTAGACGAAGAACACTCTTTCTCTCCGTGGATTTAATAATATTATGTGAATACTTGAATTTTGATTAACTAGCCTAAACAGTTGTGTAATACATTATCCAACTAATGTACTAATATCTAAAATACCGAAAAACAAAAGAAGTAATATTTTATATGAAGTACATTGTAATGACTGTGACGCTGTTTACATAGTGCACACTTCTCAGTGTTTAGTGAATAGAATAAAAAAAATAAAACTAAAATAAAATAAAACAACCATGAAATATCAAAAAACATATATACAATGTAAACTAGAATAAAATAAGAGAGGTTAACATTGAATACTCCAATATTTTTTAATTATTGTTAGATTTAGGTGTTAACCTAGTTCTAGTAGTTTAGTGAATAATCGATTTCTTGCACTCCACTTATATCAATTCATTTCACGCCTCTAAAAATTAGATATACTCAAAATTCTGGATTTGTTGGGTGAATCGAAATTTTGTTTTAGACAATCAAACTGATAGTAAAAGTACTTATGTTACCTTTTAATTTTAATTAACAATATATTCTAGAGCTCGGTAGTATCTTATAAGGAAGCAGGGGATGAGGTGTATCTTGGTTTCACTAAGAGACAAATACTTTTTAAAACTAGTGGTACCACATTTACGAACTTTATTCGTATAGGAAACAATTAAAAAGAAAGCGGAGTGCCATTACTCACAAGTATATATTTATCTAAATTAAATTTGAAATCAGCACGCTACTGAAAGAGTATTGATTTCTCACACTTTTGATGTACTGTTGTTCAAATTCCAGCAGATTTTACTCTCGATATGAGTATCTACTAATTCCCATGTCAGTTATATTTTATATACATTATAAGTACAACTCGACTCGCCTAGGTAATTAAACACGAGCGTTATATAAAAAAAATGGATTATTAGTATTATTACAGTTGACAGAACGGTACTTGTGCAACTAGTTCTGCTATCGGTATGTTAGTCATTTTTACCGATATAACTTTTTTTTAATTCTAATACTTATATTGTTTCTATTATACACACGAATATAAACTTTAGACCAAATAACCATATGTCACTACTAAGTATTCTCACTGAGTTCATCAACAGTATACTTGTTAATTTCCGGTTTTATATATCTATTGCAAATTGTATTTTCATGAAAAATTAGAGACTTATTTTTAAGACGCCTACGTCAATGACGCGCACTGGAGCGCTTTAAATCTTGTGGCCTCCAATAACCACAGTATGTAAGTGGAGTTATACTACTGGAAGAGAGAGAAAGAGTATCGGTTAACCACTCTCTACTACTCTCTACTCGCTATTAAGCTTGTTATTCTCCTACTTTACTGATCCCACCAGATAAAACTTCAAAATCATGGTGATCCAATCAGAATAGAGAAGAGAGGGATAGAGAGTGGTATTCCGATGTTTTTTATCTCTCTATCAGCAGTGTTGCAGGTTTTCTGCGGTTTCTCGCTCTTTCCATCTTTAATATTAACTTTATGCAGAAAATGCGTTTCGAATGATGATCAAATTTGACAAAGAAAAAGATGGATTTCTACTAATTGGAGAAGTTAAAAACTCAACATCATTATGTGATATCAATAATAAAAACTACAAGAACAGATCAAATGTATTTATGTTCATGTTTTCAAATCTATCAACCCTGTGGTGAAAAAATGTATTATTTCTATTCATTTTTTCTCATTCTCTGCTAAAACAAACTCAGCACCTACAGCTCATCTCAAATTTATATATTTTTGTCATTTATCTGTTGCTGTTATCTTATTTATCATCAAATATCATCATATTCAGTTAGCATATTATGTATGCAACAGGATGCCATATTGCCTTATTGAGAGTGTCTAGAGGAATTTAATATGTTTGCCAAAATTTCGACAACTCAACGAACACTACTAAATCGATAGATGAACTGTCATTTAAATAATATCTTCTTAGTTTGGGCAAAGGAGTATGGTTCCATAAAACGAGACAGCACCATCTCCACTTCGAAATTGAGAGAGAAATATTGCAATTTTAGATTTGTCTTCCTATGGTTAGGTTGAAAAATATTCCGCTACGATACTACTCTTCTATAGAATCTAATGTCTACATATAAAAGTTAACAATCGGTATCTACTACAGCTAACAAAATAACATAAAGGAATATTTTTGTAGTTAAAATAGAACTTAAACTTGGAGGACTTGTGATACACCAGTGCTTGCCATAAATGCCATCACAACAAGGAAAATTATATTTTGACACAAACTTCTTCCAAAATATTTTTAATTAATAAGATGTTTGCACGAGGTTTTCAATGTCTATATTATTATATGGATATATTTATAGTTTATATATGACCTGGAGCGAAATACCTGAAAAAATTAGTTTTACTTTTAAACTGCAAAAAGCATAGAAGTCTACAGTATCAATATAGTAAAAAAAGAGACTTTATTAAAGTTGGAAATATGGAACGTCATTTTTATCTAATAGCGGTTTGATAGATGGCATGAATTCTTGTAGTTTTATCACTTATTGAATATTAATAATATTTTATGCATCACAATAATAATGTAAAGTAAGTCTACCCCACTATGATTCATAAACTTTTTCTCATTGCATTGAGACTATAACAAGTGTTGAAACTAAAAATCATCAGTTACAATTGCGTTGCTAGACTACAAAGAAGTATACGCGAAATAACCCATAAGACGACTCACAACAATACTCATTACTTGATGATAACAAAACGCAGAAGTACAATTCTCTCAGAAACTGAAAACCCTAAAATCTAACAAAATAAAAATATCACAGCTTCAGACTTACTACCTGGATAAAAAATGATCTCTGGTATACTTAAGCGTTCTTGAAAAACCTCCAGTACAAACATGAATAAGAAACTTTTTTGGTAGCTGGTATTTTAGAAAACTTTCTGATACATGCACAAGCAAATAATCGACTTGTGAGATAATAACTGCAACTGAAATTATGTAATTTCATATAACACATGTTTCAACTCCACTGTCATCTGGAAATTTAAGTTGTTTATCGACACAGATCAAATATGTTTCAACTCCAATGCCATAATCTGAAGATTTCAATTATACTCGTATGTGGTTATACTAAATAAGTAGTTGTTAATTTATTGTTTCAAGCACAATTAAATTTATAAAAAATAAGAGCTTTACCTTAATGCTACAACTAAGTTTGTGTAGTAGAAATGGGATTATGATATCGATATATCATCTTTAACAAGTTTTATCATCCCATAAACTGTTCCTTCGACAAACGGAAAGCACTTGATGTCACTATTGTACATTTTTCAATAAGGTGTTATGGGACTTTCGGTTTTTTGGGTTCATAAGTTCTCTGCGACTTCGTCATACTCTTTAACAGTATTAATATGGAGTATTTGGGGACTAAATTATTTATAGCGGGGTTATTACTAAAAACAAAAAATAAGAAATACAACCAAAAATATTGAGTGGTCATATCATATTCCTCATTCCAGTAAATTCTGTTATTTCTAAAATCAGAGACAAATTATTGATTAATCAACTCGATAATGACGAGCATTGAAAGCATTTACTTATAAAGAGGCTCTGAATATCACAATTTGATGGTATGCTTGTCTATTGTTTTTTATGACAATCCTTTTATGTGGGCGACCTTTGCTGGTATTGTCTTTTCCGTTACACTGATTTTCATTTTTCTAATCAATTACGATAATTTCGGACAATACATTGCTTATAGTACTGTTAGAAATAATTTCCTGTTTCCCGTTTCGTGGTATTATGTTGAAATCTGTCAGTTTTCAATATGTATAATGTTAAGAAAAGAAAATTGTGGATAAGAATAACTTTGAATAATCTTAAACTCAGACACTAACTATAATTTTAGAAATTTATTCTAATTGAATTACTTATTGGCAGTAATTCAAAATATGCTAGGAATTCCTTTTTTTGTGAATAAGTCAATTACCCAAAAGATAGGTGACTCTAAATACTTGAGGAACTAATAGTTGTGAGTTTTCATTTCATCTGACTGAATAAAATGTGAAAATATTCAAAATTAATCAATTAGTATTTTGATTTAAAATTCGAATAACTTTTTGTAATGCAAAATAGCAACAGTTAATACTATATAGTGATTTACAAAATCACTTTTTGAGTTTTTAATTTCTGTCAACTTTTCATTTTGAGATAATTTAGTGTACGGACATTCTGTATCGGTGAGGTAAATAATCATGGCAGAACTATCACTATCATAACGTGGTGAAACTGTACTTGATACGGTGAATGAGTCCACCCGGTACTTAAAATGTAGTGTAGAAGATAAGACTCGATTTAAAAAAATTCATAACACGTCCAGTCATTCACCTTTCGAGGGCATTTATGCTTTGAAACGTGAACAGTTGACTGGTAATACTTTTCAACCAACTACTAGTTGCGTCTTTACAATATGTAAGTACTACCAGTTAGTACATGGTATTTATGAATAAAATTTTTACGTAAGCCATTTTACTTTCTCATTTTTTTATTGACAAATATTATTTCGAGATGGTAATACTAAAATCTCTATTTCTGGCAACATTGTGATATTATCTGGTATCGTTAGCATAGAGTACAAACATTTCAAGCTCTGACTACTAATTTATTGTTAAAATTCTTTTATTGAATTTTATCACTATACAGATGTCCACCTTCGATGGTCTGTAGATACAGTCGAACTACCAAATGGAAGCACAATGCGTTTTCACTCCTCACACATTTCTATGTATGTACGTATATGTATGTATGGATTTGGATCTATTATGTCCCCCTTTCTATGTATGGATAGTTTCAAATAAATGAACAAACGATTCAATTTTTCAAGATCAAAGAAATTAATCCGAAATTAAAATAAAATTTAATGAGTTGAGACGTCTTTCTCACACTTTGAAGCAGTTTGGCGGAAATACGTTTCCAATAATTGACGATGACCCTGTAAGTGTCGTAAGAATCAGATCTGCGCGAAACAGATTAACTTAACTGTAGTAGAAAATAAATACTTGAATCACGAGCACGTAAGTTGTTGTAGGTTAGCCCACGCAAAGATTTATTAACCTGAAACTGTAATCAATTTAAAAGAGGTCAGGTTTCAATATTTCCCAGCTCAAATTATTAATGATGATACAAAAAGGAAACACGATATTGTAATATGCAAGCGCCTTCACAGTTGTAGCAATTTCTCTTAAACGATCTTCTCCAAAATCATTAAATATTATTTATTGATATGGTTTTCACTCACACACAGAATTAATCAAGACTTATAAAGTCTGTTTCCAAATATTTCATGCAGATGTACCATTTTGAAGGAATATGAGTAACATTTGAGATGTATTAATATTTGTACGGAATGTAAATTGAACAATCTTTATGCATACATTATTCATTCTCACTTTCATTATTTTCTCAATTATTATAGGACTAAGTGTGTCACTAGAAATGATTTCATCTATTTTTTAAACCGCTTTGGCGAAGAGTAGGCTTTTCAGCAGGGATAGAATTACTGTAACGGAGAGCAACTGATTATGCTGTAGTCCGTGGTTTTGTGAAAGTTTCCTCATCTTGACACAATCTAAATTTGTTATTAGTGTGATCTGTGTTTGGCTATCTTCAATCATACTTTCGGAAATAAATATATTAGAGATTTGTTATCGATAAATACATGTTTACTTGTATGGCGAGCAATCAAGAATCAAAATTTCCTGCCAAATGACAAAGGCGTTAAAATACGATTTTAAATAGAATTATTAAAAGAAGGAATGAATTGGAATTATTTTATAAATATTAATAAAAAAAGAATTGTGAAGACAATTTAGTTTGAAATAGAAAATTCCATTTAGGAGTACGTTAGTTTGACTCGCCAAAAAAATTGTTACATATACGGAAATAATAATTTTTATACTCCACAAAAAGGTTTTAAATCAATTCTTTCTTTTTTTCGAGATGATTTTATTAATAACTAATTCATTGAAATTTGGAAACTCCTAAACCATATTTTCTCAATAGATAATATTGTGAGGACATTCAATTTATTTTCAACAATTGTACTTCTAAGGAAAGTTTTTATTCGTTTGAAAATCTCTAACTTCAAATTTTATCCACTATGATGCCTCACATAACAACCGCACAACCAGCCAGTTTTTTCATAAGTTTTTGATTTATATATACGATTATAATCACGACTATTGCATTTAGTTACAGTCGTAATTAATACATTTGATTTCGTTGTCTAAAATTGTTTATTTTTGTTTTTTCTCCTAAAAATGGGAAAGAAAAATTAATTGTATGAAATATTGTACTCTAATTTAATTTTAACAATTATTACCTAAATTAGCGAGATACAAGTGCACTGATTCCATATGCACACGAGTCAATATGAACTTTAACGTCTTCAGATCTCGTTTTATTTCCATAAGGATTTACAGTCAAAAATAGGATTTGACGTATATAATTGTATATAGAAGAATGTTGTTGAACCTCTTAATGTCTAATAATTTTTAATTTGCACCTTGGGTCATAATCAATCGATCAATTTAGTAATCCACTGAATTTCTTCCTCTTCGATAAAGTGCACTTTGCATCCTGCTTTTTTTTCTCCTCTCTAAGCTAATTCGAGTGATCTTAGATGATAAAGTTTGTTTTGAAGTTTGAACAATCATCGTTTCACAAATTCATTATTTCTTTTTTCGTTTCCCACTTTTGCATCTTTGACTACTTTGAATTCAATGTCTGCAACTGAATTGAATGTTCGGATGTTGTAATTAGAATCCAATCACTTGATTTGGAATAGCAATGAGTTCAGAATATTAAATTGTTTCACTTTTGGTTATTTACTGTACTGTTTTTTCGGGAGTAGTTTCAGACTAATTTTTCATTTTTAAAACGCCATTGTATGAAGGAAACTTGAAAATAATCACAGTACATTTAATAACCTAATCAATTCAAGTAGTTCTTCAAAGATCTGCAATAAGAAACATTGTGGGATTCAACCCTCAGGGATTAATCAAGTTGTATATGAAACGATAATTGAATGAATTTTTAATGAGCTCGTATTATATTAATTTTTCCTAACAAGTTATTAATTGATTCAATTATCGTTATTTTTGTAAGTTAATAACAGTTTGTACTTCGTTAACTGACTATGTCAATGTCTCAAGTTGCGAAATATTAGACTCCACTATTAGTTACATGCCGTTATAATGAGGTAAGGACTCGCTATAAAGTAGACCATGAACTATGTTCGCTAGAAAAATATGTTGATAATTTGTTTTCTTATTTTTTGCTTGAAATTATTACGGTCTGTTATATAACATACTTTCGGGTGATTATATAAATGTACAAAATTACCGTAGTAAGTCATTATAAAACAACGTTAACTATTTTTAACATTTTTTGGTATAAAAACGGTTTAAATTTTCGGTTGACATTGGAATTTCTTGATGATCTAAGTGAGACTATCAACCTTGTGAGTTCAGAAATAGACTATTCCATCAATTTTCATGCCTAAATTGTTTCAATTGATAATTTTTACCGGAACTAAAAATTCTCAATAACACTTTTTGGTGATTATATTGTTAGGTTCCGTCTTGTATTTAATGTCAACTCTCGAGATTTTAATTGCTTTCATTGTTGGGTAAATATGGAGTAAAAAGAATTTTGAGTGTTAATTCAAAATTATTTTGTGCATGGATAAACAATTGAAAAAACCGAAAATTACGTATTTGAATTGAACAGAGGTTCGTCAAATGATACATATAGGAAAGTTATCTGCAAGGTGGATATCTTCAAACGTTATCTAAGTGAATTTTTCGTGGATATGTCACCGTAGATGGAACTTGGTTTACCTCAGAAACAATAATTTAGTCGAAATAGTAGACTTCATCCGATGAACTTATTCCTAGGAAAACACTGTTTTTTCTGTGAATAACTATGGCCATAGTGTTCTCTGAATCTAATGGTGTATTTTTATCAATTATTTAGGTATAAAGAAAAATAATAACAGTCCAAAATTTAAAGAGGAAATGCTTTCCAAGTTCTTTTCCTGGAAAATGAATCGCATTATCATCTTCCTTGCCTATAGGTACTTTTCAATACCACCGGCCGGGATCAAAAAATAAATTCATAAAACATTGTTAACCAATTGAATTTGAAAAAACTTTTCATTCATAACAATATAATAAGTTGTAACCAAAGGTATAGACGATTTTAACACTAAATAAAGTCTCCCTATTAATAACTTTATATTCCCTTTAAAATGATTATTTCCACATCTCTATTATATTGTTCAATTTTTTAGAATTTGTTTATATTCGCCGCTATTGTTTTCACAGCTTTTATCAAGACAATGAAAAATGTTTGAATCAATGCCGATCAAAACGACAGAACAATGTTCCGCAATGTGTTGTATGGAGAAAGCAGATAAAGTTATGTAATGTGTTGTATATATATCGATTGAACTGTT
Source organism: Diorhabda carinulata (assembly GCF_026250575.1). Classification (NCBI taxonomy): domain Eukaryota; kingdom Metazoa; phylum Arthropoda; class Insecta; order Coleoptera; family Chrysomelidae; genus Diorhabda; species Diorhabda carinulata. The sequence goes on from NC_079464.1 coordinate 22,545,383, forward strand.
ATAGGTTAAAAGGCTAAATGATTGTAATCTTTGTCATAAAACGTAAAATATCTTTATTCGCATTTAGATAAAACTTTGATTTGAGATGGAAGATACTAGAAAAGTATAACATCTAATATACGTCACTATTATTAGAAATAACCGTATATAGACAAAAAATATCATTTATTACAGATTTGATATCACATAGAGAAGAAGTATCCACTGATACAGTTTCTAAATATTAACATATTTTATTAACTGCTGGATAGCAGTTTGCGCTTAAGGTGTAACATATACAAGTACTAGCACTACCGTGTGGAGTAAGTCCAGTGGTAAGGTGATTTGCTACTAGATCTTTTGGGTCTTGTTACTTGCTAAGCCCGAGAGTTATATTTTATATGATCATATAGGCTTTATTATTATTTTGTATACAAGCACCTTGTTCGTGAGAGAAATTGGGATGAGCCACCCATAAGCCAGTATATTTTCCTGTTAATCAGGCCACGCTGTAATCTTCTATTCCATTATGTTTTTACTCCAGGTTAGACGCCTGTCTAGATATATACCGAGCTATTTCACGTCTTCTTACTGGGTAATCGAAAATTGTTCATCGTAGCGATAGAATAAGTATCTCTCTTGAGGATGAATGTCACTTGAACAGAGAGAACAACTGTGTAATGCAAATACAGAATTAGTCCTAGCACTCTGCCTTGTTATACACCATATTTTGCAGGCATAGTGACTGTGCGTGTCACTATATTTAGATTGAAACTATCTTTCCCTCAGATAAGACCTCATCACTTTAAGAAAAATGGTTCAAAGTAGATTCACTTTTATTTTGTGCGGTAGTCCTTCCAACCAAACATTGTCGAAAACCTGAATAACATCAACGAAGGCTATAGAATAATATCTTTTATATTCGGTATCACACCGTATTTTTCTGATGAGTGTATATGGGTGATTCCATTATAACTGTGATATTCAATGTCCTGTATTGTTTTTTTGTACTAGTCATTAATTAATAATCAATTAATAAAAATTTTGTGTTAATTGAATAATTCTTAAGATATTTAAACATTATTTTTATACAATATAACTTGCCACTTAAAGAAAACTTATACTACATCACTTGAATGTCAGTAGCGTGTCATGTCCATTCCTAGAATTTACCGATAAATTATTAATTTTTTTTGTCGTAACAAATGATTTAAACTAATTACCTTATAAATTCTAATGTTTATGATCAAACTGAGGAAAATTGATGCACTTGTTGTTTAATATCTTAAGTTACCATGTCAGTACCGTGGATAAATGAGTCAGTACCGTGGAACTCAAAATCCGACATTTGTGTCTTGCTCGTGATACTTTGAAGTTGTAGTAAATTCCTCTTAGAGTTTTATTTTTACAGTAAAATAGATGAATAATATGCATAAAAAAGTTAGAAAAGTTAAATTTTAAAATCTTGAAATTTTGAATACAAAAAATCACAGTTAGAACGGAATCACCCATATATCTGTTCTAAGGTGGCGTGTTAGTTTAGGAAGCCAAATTGGTGGTTGGGATGTGGTTTCTTGCATTTAGTATTAGTTTTAATCTCCGAAGGAAGAGCTTACTGAACACATTAGATGGAATTAGCAGGAAGCTCATAGGTCGGTATGATTTTATATTAGTCGGGTCTTTCCCTGGTTTTTGTAAATAACCCAAACATTGAATGCCGTGGAACATCATAGATATTAAACTGATGCCTTCTGTTAAATGTTCAATCAAGACGCTGCCTGAGTTTTCTAGAAATTATTTTATATTCTACGACATCTTTGACTCAACCGAATTTAATTTTTTTAAAAGGAGATATAATTGGTTTGGAGCGTGCCTGGTGTTTCACAAGGAAGGGACAGAATACATTTGTATGTGTTTACTGAATGTTTCATCTTCCTCTGCGTCATTTCTTGTCCATTGACCTTCCTATGTCTTTATAGATGGTATGTATAGATGTATAGATTTTTTTATCGCTTCCTTGTTGAGTAATTCGATTCTTCAGAGACTGAAAGGTGGCTCAAGTGTTTTTGTGTTTTATGATTTTTGTATTCTTGTAATTTCCCTAATGGCTATATTTGGGTTAGTTTTATCAATTTGGACGTAGTGGGTGGACCATCTCTTTCTATGTTTCATTTTCTCTTAAATTAGTTTTTCATGTTTATCTATTTTCATCGACTCTAAAGGGTATGATTCGGCAAATCTTATAATTAATTTTCCTGCGAAAGGTATTACACTCTGTGTTCTCGCTCGTTAGAGAGATGCATTTAGGGTTTAACATGATTTATATACTGAGATTTTCTAGTACAGGCCAATGATCTGAAGACAGATCTAGAAAGGATTTATTCTCGTAGCTCATCAACATAAAAAAGCATATTAACCATTTCAGTATAAATTGGTATGATGAAAAGTTCTTATTAGTTTCATGTTTATCATCATTCTAAAAATAAATAACAAAAAACGTGTTCTTTCTGATCAAATAGTGTCACTAGGAGAGGTAAAAAGTCAGACTTGATAAAATGCCTCATAGTAACCCGTATACATTCATTTTTAAGTTCGCTTATAATTCTATATGTGACAGTTGACCGGTATTACACGTTAAAAACAGTTCAGAAAAAAATAGATAATGATTGTTATTCACAATTAAATCTGAGTTGCTTTTAATGTAACTTCATTTATCTTATTGTTAATTGAATTAGTCATGGCAGTTGGATCGTCCCTAGATCATTTACAAAATAAATTATAGTTTAAAAAAACTAAAAAACACGCTTTTAGTAGTAATCAAACTAAAAAGTAAAAAATAATTGTTTGCAAAAGAATAAAATTACTGATTAGAAAAATCATTTTTTCGGTTACTGAAAATTATTCTGAGCAGGACTTCCCTTTCTTTTATTCCTTTCTTCCACCATTTTCTTAATAAGCTCGAAACGGTTCACAATTCGCTTAAAATGGTGATATCGAAATTTAGGACTCCGATGTCACTGGTTATAATTTTTTACTAGTTTCATTCCGAAACACAGTGTTAATTTAAAAATGTCCAGAAAGCACACCACGCTTTTATGATAGTAACATTGATTTTATTATTCTTACACTAAGAATAATTTATTTTAGTTTGATTATTGCTAAAAGCATGTTTGTCAGTTTTTGTGAATTAGTTTTTTACTTTGAAGTATAAATAACTTTAAGCGTGTTTCTCGGTGTTTTCAAACTGTATTATAAAATCCTAATGAAAAAGTGATTTGGATTGAATAGATTTTTTATTCAAATGTAATTGATCTCAAGGCTGGCTACATATTTTTTATGCAGAATCAATTGGTCGAGAATTTCTAATTTATATCTGAATACAAACATTAGGATTGAATAAAGTGTGTTTATCAGATGTTTTAAGTAATTAGTATTTCTTGAGGTTCCATTGTAATAATCACAAAGTAATAAGTAAAGAAATCAAAATTATATTTATATTTGAGCTTTATATATTATAAATAAATCTGTTATAAGTAAAATCTGTATACATCAATAGAATTACATGTAATTAGGAATAAAGACGGTATCCTTAAGAAATTAATTTGATAAGAAATGCCGATACGTGGCCATATTGATGAAAATTATTGAACTAAATCGAACAAGGTAGACAATCATAACATTGGAGACACAAATGCACATAACATTAAAAGACAAAAAGAGACGAAGTGGATTGAAAACATAACTTTACTAATAGACTTCAAGAAACAATCAACATAACAAAGGACTTAACATCAGACAAAGGAAAGAAAGCTGAAACCAACAGAGACCGTGGGATTGATTATAATAGAAAAAGACGAAAAACGGGATGAGTAGATGATGTTTCATCTAAATGGGTGAGCAAAGCAAATTATCGATAAGAATGAAGAAATCATAGACAGATCTATGCCCCAAAATGGACAAATTTTAGCCCATAGTAGCCAAACTTTTAGGACCAAACCTAACACTAAAAGGAAGCAAAGGAAAACTATCAAAGGAAGCAAAGGAAAACTATCAAAGGAAAGAAAAATAGGGAAAAATTTCAGTAGGAAATATAGAGAGTGATACTTGAGTATTTAATATTGAATACCTTTAGTATAGATAACAAATATATCTATGAATACCAACGATATAATAAAATTAGTTCCTGAATTACACATTTTGTTGTAATACTTTTTAATTTTTATATTATATACAGTATTTAAAATTTTCACTGGTACTTATCAAAATTTAACTTAAGTCTTACAATCTCAGCAACTTAACTACACTAATTTCATTTAACTCTTCAAATATTCTACATATTTCGAACAAATACTTTTGATACCTGAACTAAATTTTTTCTCAAACAACATATGGTAGGCACGTGACTACTTAACCCCTGTAGGCATAAAATCTGTATAGCCAGGTGTTTCTATTTTTACTATCCTCTTTGGGGCATGCTGTTTATATTCATGAAGCAGCTGTCCGTTGACACGATGTAGTTCTATCGATAAATAAAATCCTGTCAATTTTGACTACTCCCAATAAAAAAAGAAACCGATTTTGTATACTTCTCTCTACAATTGAAGAATATGTCAGCATCGGTATTCTTTAAGCAGCATACACCGAAATTATTTATTTTATTTAAGTCGATTAGACGACATTGTGCGAAATGAGATACTTGCTTTTCAAATTCGCATTATATATCTCATTCTATCACATTCTCTCACACTATATTACATGATTCAAGTGAATATTGAATAAAAAACCCTTATACAAGTATTTTTGTTTAAATAAGATACCAGACGTCAACTGAGCCCTTCATGCTCCACTATCCATTTTTTCTATTTATTATTTGGTATACTTTAATACGTTGTCCATAATGATTCCTGAATGGTACTGAATGATCAGGTAGAAACTGTTCTCTAAATCAATTGGTAATTAAATCTACTGTCACTTCTGCTTTATTATCAGCTGTATATTATCCAATTTATTAGCAACAAATAAGGAATTAGTTACAAAGCCAGGTTTGGTATAATACTTTTCCCTTTGAGTTCAGCCTACTTGAACAACAGTTTTTATTATTGTCTGCTGAACCTTAATTTACTACATCTTGGCTCTAGAACTATTTAGTTTCAAAGAAAATAACGGGTGTATCAGAGCATCTAAAGGCTTTTTATGTCAGGCATATACTTGCTGTCATTATACTATCCTTGACGATTCTGTGTTCAACCCTCTAACTTATTAAAATTAGTATAATTGTAATCTGAATGATGTGTCAATTTTTGCTGTATAGTTTCTATTGTCACCGACATGTTCTCTTTATTTGAAATATAAAGTAAAAATTCTTTGTTATTCTTGCCAATTTTTGGAAATGTTTCCTGGTACCTTTATAATCCACAAAAACTTTTTTTCAAATAATTGGATTAACATTTTTTGCAATTCTTACCATGATTACATTATCTGGTTGTATATTGTTTGTTTCTCGATAATCAAATAGTGTAAAATAACGTATTTCTTGGTAGTTAATCCTATTTGCTAACAACTTACCGAACACACTATCAAAACACAACCACTCAGAATTACATTGTGTGACCCGCGTTTCGATAGCCAAGTTATCATCTTCAGAGTCTGAAGCTAAATAGTTTACCGAAACGTGCCTCAGACGGTGTAATTGCGATCGTTGGTGTAGTGTAGTGTAAACGGTGTGTTTACTATGAATATCACTAACAGTACCGAAAATTCTAACTTTTATTTCTAAATTTTATTTTCCATTTTTCAAAATGCACAGAGCTAAACAAAATAGAATATTTCATTCGACACGCAGACGCTACGGAACACACACACCCCTATCTGGTGTAATAAAAGTTATCAACCATTAAAAGTGGGTCAATAAAATCTCACTCCACACAATCTTAAATCTCACAATTCGCTGTTTTCGTTGGTTAAACATCAAAGATTTCCCATTTTGACACACGTCACTTAAATCTAAATGGACTATAGTTTTCTTTGATTGTATACAGGTTATAAACATTATTTTTCGTTCCCTTACTATGGCCGTGTAAGCTAAATGAGTTTTTGAAATTGATACAGGGTGAATCATAATACTTATACATTATTTACTCGGTTTTTTCAAATAAATCACCCTGTATTTTATGTAACTAACTAAAAGTACAACATAATTCTTTTTTTCAAGCATCCCATATACCTAAAATAATTATATATTTAAGATATTTCGGTTTTTCTGTGCAAAACAATGATAAAGTAGCTGTATCTAATCCTTTAATAATTAATTGGAAATTAGCTATAATTTATTTGTCAAAAACTGACAATTTATCATAGATGTTTAGTATTGTAGAGTCTAAATTACAAATACAAGGAAAAAACGAGTATATTACAAATAAATTACAGAAACAAAACAATATTTCTATCCTATTTATTACAGAATAGGTATACGTCTCGATTATCGTTGAAATGACCTCCAAAGACATCTATGCATACTTGAAAGCATGCATGGAAGAGTTACTCACATTACGAAGCATTACTATGGAAACATTCCGAAATACATTCGGTATTCTCTTCATAATGTCATCCCTTGTTGCTGGAGATCTTCGTACAATTCATTCTTAATGTGACCACAAAAAACTGATGGGACATCTTCCAATAAAAGAGGTAATTCGTTTACTGGAAAAGCTAAATGCATATCAGCATTTAAATGTTTCCCAAACAAATATGCATATATGCATATGCACCAACAATATCTAGTTTGATTGTGTTTCACAATGTGATATGGATTAGTTGATGAACTAAAGTGAAAGTTATGCCTGTTAACACAACCATCTCCAAATAAAACTTCTTCGTATTAGGCGTAGTCGCCTGTTTTATTTTCGACATCCTTGCCTCCTATTCTGCTTCAAGGTTGTCGCTCCACCTTTTTCTGGGTCGGCCGGTACTCCTTCGGCCCAATGGGGATTTATCGCGCGCTATCTTGGCCAATCTGTTGTTGTCCAACCGACTTATGTGCTCATTGTATTCTTTCTTTCTTGAAAGAACCCATTCGTTGACGTCATCTATTTTGCACAATCTTCTGATGTTCTCACTCCCTTCCCTGTCCAGTAGGGTTTTCCCGGCTCTCTTGAGTAGCACTTTTATCTCTGCTGTTTCCATCATTCTTTTGGTTTTCGCCGTTTTCGCGGTGTAGGTTATTATGGGTCTAACCGTGGCCTTGTAAATAAAACAGTCGAAAAAGTCTCTCTGTTAATTATCTTTTCATTAAACCAACCTGCAAAATGTTAGTCTCCTTAAAAAATCAATTTCAGTAAATTCCTTTTGCAAGTAAATGTGGTAAGGGTGCATTTTGCACACTGTAGTAGCTCAGTTTCTCATTCCCTGGAAACAATTGTGTGAGAGTTTGTAGTAATAATTTCAGCAAAACGTAAATTTCATTTTCTTCTGCCACTTAAGTTATTAATCGTTCATGCTCTTCATAATCAACTGAACCTGTGCGATTGAACCGCTCCATCAATCTCTGCAAACTGCTTATTTAGGTTGTCGTAGTATACTCTTCCTGATAGTAAGTAAGTTTAGTGTACCTATTGTCATGTAATGTCATTGTCAAATATCAGTTTTTAACAAATAAATCGTAGACAACTCACAATTAAGCCTTAAATGATTAGATAGAGGTACATATAGGATATTTCATTTAAAAAGTGTAACTTTGATGAAACACAGCCTTGTAGAATATCCAGAACAAGATTGTAAATAATGTTAAAATGTGTAGACTAATAATGGCTATAATCCCTCAAATTTTCTAATTAATACCTCAAAAGACAAAGAAACTTTATCACACTTATCAATCAGCTTATATACAGAAATTTATTGGAAACAAAAAAAGGACACATTTAAAAAACACATTGAGTCTTCAAATAAAATTTTGTTAATATATGTCATGATGTACTGGGTGTTAAAAATTTTATTCTCATTCACCATATATTATAAATATTCGCAACAAATTCACAAGAATCAAGTAGTTCAGTAATAAAGACTTACCTACCGCTATGTGTGGTTTCAAGTAGTACTTACCTAGAAAAAAGAATAATTATGATAAGAACAAATTATACACAACTGGTTATTTCAAATGAGAAAAATCCTATCCAAATTCTTATCATATCTAATATGATAAGTTTACGAATATTATTTTAGAGTAATTAGTCGCTATTATTAAATAGCATTAAATAGAAAAAATTGGAAATATTGAGACAATAATACATTACTGGATCTCAACCGTTGAATTTTGTTGTTTTTTTCAAATATACTTCTCATGTTTCTGTATAGTATACTCGTAGATTGATAATTCTTTCAAATAGATCATCATTATGATATGTCGGAATAAAGTGCAAGTGTGTTGTAAGGGAAGTAAGTCACGAGAAAAATAGCATAAGCTATTTTGAAATTTTTACCTGACGAATTATTCGGCTGTAATATTTGTCAAATGATGAGAATTAACAACTTTAATAGTGACATAAATATGAATAATAATAAGTGATGTTTTAAGTATAAGTATATAATACGAGGGTAGCCACTTAAGTGTTGAGATATTGCAATACTGATGTGAATATGTCAAATCTGATATTACTATCATAAAGTTTGACATTTTTACTGGAGAACGTATTCGGAACGTGTTGTAATACGAGTGCTCTTTGAGTTTTTATGGATACTTTAACCATTCATCTTGGTGAAAGAATTGATTAAATCGCGAACATTTTCGTGCGATGATTTTCTATGACTTTCGAGTTGGATTAAACCAACAACAGTGTGCCGATCAACTCGCTTTGACTTTTGGTCATGAAGCACCGTCTCAAGCCATCGTATTCCGCTGGTTTTCCTAATTCAATATTGGTCACACTTCGCTGCAGGAGGAATTTCGTCCAAATACTTGAGCATTAGTTTCACTTACATACATTCGATAACGCATGAACATTTGGCTGTCAAGAAGATTTGTTCGCGTTGGATACAGCATAATTTGACAATCGTTCAAAAAACTGGTGTCACTTGGTGCAATACCTTTCGAGACGAGCCAAATCCAGCAAAAGTTGTTCGCGCTCGAATCACTTCGAAGCAAGTGGTCGCCTGTTTTTCGGAATAAGTGGACATGTTGCCACCGTTTCATCAGAGCAACATAAAACGGTCAATTCCGAATGGTACACCAGCTTTTGTTTGCCAAAAGACGAAGCAATGTTCACCACGACAACGCGAGCTCTCACAAATCGGTTCAAATAATTGATGGGTCACCCGCCGTACAATCCTTGTTTGGCAGCCAATGATTTCTTCTTATTCTCTTAGATAAAAAATAAATTTGGAGGTCAACGTTTTTCTACACCTGAAGATGGGGTTGATGCGTTCAAATCACATGTTTTGGAGGCGCCTTAAACGGAATGAAAAATTGCTTCGACAGTTGCTTTAAAGGTATGGAAAGCTGTATCGTTTTGGAAAACAAAACCATATCCAATTATAAATATTTATTTTTATTTGTCTATTTCAAAACTTAGCAGCCCTCAATAAAAATCTAATCTATAATGTTCATCAAGATTAAATTATTATTCATAACGAACCAGTGGTGTAACTAACTAGTGACTTACATGCCATTTTAAATTCTTAAAATCATCATAGTTAGAGACTTAAAATGAATGATTAATGGTGTGGTGAGAAAAGTTTCCTTTATTGCTGATCAGCATCATGTCAACAAAAAAAAATTGATTCATTATAATAGGTGTATCAGAGATCTAAGAAACTGTCATTAGCGCCTTCAAAATCAGTAGTAATTTTTTAAAAATATTTAAAATAGTTGAGTCAGTTATAAAATTGGAGGCCAATCAGATTTCCATATAAATATATAATATTTAATTATTTTTTAATGGTTTGAAAGAAATATTTTTCTAGAGAGCTTTCAAATTTCATGAAATATTGTTCGAGTTAGTTGGAGTTTGGCACAATTTCAACGCCATTATGATAACAAAAAGCGAAAACACGCTTCTTTATCAATATGTTATTAACATCAACCCGTATTTGATAAGGTTGAGTAAAAACTGAAAATAATAAAATTGTTTTCCGTATAGCTGTAAAGTAAAAACCATATTGTTATATTAACCCACTTACAAAAAAAGAGAAGAGTAACTGAATAACAATTCAATAACAAAGAAAGTTCTCAAACTACAGAATTCACGTGAACCGGAACTGGTAGTAGATCCAATTAGAAATTAAGAATGACCTTGGATCGCTTTTAATACGACGTGAATTTCAACACTAACATGTGTAGGAGTAAAGGGGTATTTCAAAAACCAATTCAGTAACTATAATATTCTTACAATATAGAGAATACGAGAATATTTTCAGGACACTGAATCTTATTTTTATTTTGTTAAGGAAAGTGAAAGTGTTAATCAGATTCTGTTTTCCGATTTGTTTTTTTTTCCAGAGTTTATTATAGGACTGAAATAATATTATATAAACTCAGTTGATCTAGCATTTCATAGTAAATAAACTAGAGAAGATTACTACTCAAGAGGCGAGAAAAAATTATTCAAACTCGGTAAGTAAAGTACGGTCTAATCTTAAGTTTCATCATGCACTAACTACTACATTACATTACACTACCACTACATCAACACACTGTCTGATGCGCGTTTCAATAACCAAGTTATCGTCTTCAGAGACTGAAGGTGGACTCAGTCTTTCAAGACGAACTTGGTTATCGAAATTCCAACTCAGCACTAAATAAATATCGAACTTGTGGCGTTTCTTGAAAAATTTACTTCAAAAATAATGTATATGATCCTGATCCTGTTGTCAAGTCCAATATAACTTTTTTATCTAATTGTTTTATTTCTTTTTATTCAAATTTTTTTAATCCTATGTAAAGCACGCTATTTATAAAAATCAGGTTGAAAGTCAATGAGGTTCTCATTATTCGTTAAATGTTTTTGGAAAGTATTTAAATCCAATAATATCCTAATCACGTTCAAACAGGCAATGCTTTTATGAAAATAAAACAACATTCCGATATCTCACGGAAAAAGTAGATCAATTATCTATATGTGTGAATAATAAAGCTGAAGAAAGTAGATTTTCAGAGATCATGACATTCAAGACAAACTTCATGACACCTGATTCAGTATCTAATATCAAAATGAATCTTATTATCACTATCGATTAGTATATTTCGATTATTCCTTGTTGGAAATACTGAATAGAGATAAGTTCTAATAGTATGCTCGTTTTTCCTTTTATTAATGTGAAAAAGTCAAATGGAATATTTCAATTTTTAGGTAGCGCAACTTAATCCCGAAACATGTTAAATTTATACTAAGAAATATAAGTAAATATGTGAGCTCTATATTCAACCCAACGTCACATCATAGGTAAATTGAATTTTTTAGTTCAATATAAAAGTATGTACTAAAAGTAAACAATTTGTATATTTTAGTATTTGATTTGTATTGAATAACTTTAAATCATTTAGAACGTCTTTATTTTCAAAATTATGTAGCATATGAGAGAAGTATATTCCGGTAAAATTACTCCGATTACTGTGAGTCACAGTGCCAAAGATATTTTTGTTACTTCGCTCATGCTTATAAAAAAACAATAATATACTTTCATCAAATTAAAATGGCAGAAATTGTAGAGTACATAATGATCAGCCACCAAAGATGACATCGGAGGAAGTTATCTTTTCTTTAAAGATATTCAAACACGCCATTGTTTTTCAATAAAACAATAAAACACGTTAACTAGAACTTTCGCCAGTTTCGCTCCACGTGAAAAATACTAATATTTACTAAAAACAGATTCTAATACGGATGTAATTTCCTATATGATTTCTCTTTAATAACCAAAAAAAATTAATTTTAATACAAATATAATTGTTTTGCTAAAAATTCCTTTTTCAATAGATTTGTGAAATTTTATTTCAAAATTCAATATTCCAATTTTGAATCTATGAATTTGATGGTTTTACAAAAAATTACATAATTCATAACCACCACAAGTCTTAATATTTCCCAGACGATGAATAAATGAGAATTCCAAAGCTAGTTAAGACATCCTATATATATATATATATATATATATATATAGTCTTAAGTCTTAAAGAAAATTCGAAACGTCAAAATTTAGCTTTCTTTTAAAAATTTTCCAAAGAAAAAATAATTTTAAAACAGAAGAGACCTAAAATCAAGAACATTTAGATGCATTAATATATCAAGAGGTCTTAGAAATAAGAAATTTAAGAAAAATATATAAAATCGGAAAGAGCCAATTAGAGTTTGGTTAAACTCAACTCTTTTTTATCCCAATATTTCGAAATTTCTTTAAAAGTTACTAGTAATTGAGTTCCATAGAAAATTGCAAATATGAAAAACATTAATTCTGGTTTTGATTTATTTTGTAAGATTTTATGCGTACTCCATATCTGTTATTTCGTTTCAGGTTCAACAAATCGGACTGGTTGTTTTTGAGTAAATTTTAAATTTGTCGATCTCAAGAAACATTTTTGCCAACATCACTACTGCCAACTGTTATTTTCAGATGTTAAGATATTTTGAATTTTATGAAGTCTGGTGTGATGAAATCATTGAGTAATTGCCAGTTTCTGAACCCTTGTTTTTTGTGTTGATTTCTTTTGTGGAAAATTTTGGATTCTGTGGGAGAGAAACAATTTACCCAAAAGATGACTTGCTTTAAGTCATTTTCCCCCATTTTTGGAATTTTTGTTTTTATTAATGTGATTATTTGGGATTATGTTTTATTTATTGTGATTGTGTTGAGACGGCGAGAATGTTTCTTGTATTTAATTAAATTGCTATTTGATGAAAAATGTGATTGTTGTGAGTTAAAAAAAATGGTGTTTGTTTGTATTTATTTATTTGTATTTATTTGTATATTTATTTGTATATTTGTATTTATTTATTTATTTGTAATACATATGTGTAAATTTGAAAAATATTCTCTGTGTCAGACTTTTTGTTCATTCTGAGCTGGTTTGTTGTTAAGTGCGAAAGGTCTGGTCTGTGTAATTCTTATCACAGGTCATATATATATAGCGTTTTTTTTTTTAATAAAACAACAAAGTCGTCTTTTTAATATGTATTCCGAGCTTTCGAATATTCATATATTTATCATTTGGGACTAAGATTATGGTCAAAGTACAATGTAAAAATATGTATAAAAATATAACAGTATCCAAAATTACATTAATTGATTATTGAGAATTGAGGTGTCTTGGATAAATTTCTACAAGTTAGGTCAGTTATGAATGAAATTGAATTTCATAGGTAAGAAGATATTAGTGGGTTACTAATAACATTGAATTATTTATAGAATCTGTTTATTCCAAAAAAATTCGTTTTATATATGATTTTCTAAACATTTTCTTTGCCATATAATCACTTTTGTTTCTTATGTCTTTGTTTCGCCCTTGTTTTACTACCGTATGTTACTGTTGGTCATATAATTATTTGTTACATTCTAATTTTGACTGCCCGAGAGGACTCCTGGGATCCTATTAACTTACTCAATGATATGGAGGTTACACATACTTGAATAATTAAGTCATTTCCTAATGATCATTAGGTTCTTCCGCAGAAATAGAAAAATTAATAATTGGTCCTAGAGTTTACTCTATTGACATATCAAGTTTCTAATATTTCTCCTGTAATTGAAATGTATTATTTCCAACGGCTCATTCATTTTATATTGAGTCTAAGTTCAATGGGGTTGAGGTGGGAGACACCGTGGTAATCTCTCAACTTTTGACATTTTATATACATTATACTTCTTAAATATTAGCGTATGTTGTTTACATGACAGCAATAGCTTTTTTCACTAATCCCACTTCTGCAAATATCTCTCCAGCCAGAGAGTTCTTGCTATTTCCATTTTTCCAGTTTAGAGTATTAATATGCATTTTCCTTAACTATAACAGAACTCTCAGGAGCATCACTTGATTGAAATGTTCCTCAAAGACATCAGTAATCGTCATTGTAGTCTTTCGTAGCATTTGAAATAAATTGTAACAACCCTTGATATCATACAATATGAATCATAATTGGACGGAAATAAACATTATTCATCCATGCTCCATATTATTAAATTTTTTTTTATCTTCTCTTCTCAATTCTCTGATCTATCCTTAATATTGCTCCCGCCAACAAATAGTTTAATATCTCTTGATAAGCGCAGATTTTCTTTCTTTCTTCTCTCAAACGATGTCTGGTCCAGATCAAAGTTTCTACAATGTATTCCATCTATTGTTTGACAGTTTCGTCCCAAAAGTAGGTATCTTATTTTTGTCGGCATTTGAATGAATCACTTTTCTTCGAATCTCTTTATATTTGACTAGTTTTGGTCCTAATTGGCGTCATAGGTGCTATTATAATACTACTATGAAGTATCTCGGTATCTATTCTACCTAACATACAAATTAAATTTCGAGATCTAATGGAATTGATGGGAAATTTTCCATTAACTAGTTCGTAGAGAAGTTAATTGTTCATTCTCTAAGTAAGCATAATAAACAATGATGCATTTTCTCGTGGTTTACATACGATAAGGCAAATTAGAAAAAAAAATCGTGAATAATGGGTTGACATTATAATCACTACACATTTTCTAATTGGGTGATATTATTGATATGAATATTTGTAATAAGAAAGCAAAGACTTTTACTACAGTAAGCAAGATTTAAATACAGATTTGCTGGAGAAAACTAAGGTACATAATTCCTTCGCTTATTTTATTTCCTTAATTGGTCGTAAAATTTTTTTTCTATTTGTTAAAAAGTGGACTTACGGTTAGACACGTTTTTTGTATTATGCAAAAAAACTATTCCATATTTTATTTATTCGAACAAAATTGTTCTCTGTGGCAAGTAAAAAAGATTAAGGAGTCCATTTATTCGAATTTTGTTCACAAGAACATGTTTATGAGATGTTTTACTCTTGCTATTACAATAATTTCAGTCAATAACACTTAAAATGGATATTCTTCAATAACAAACATTATAAAAAAATATTTTATTGTCTTGAATCCTAACGGAAAGAGCCGACTCATTTAATAGGGATTTGATTATTATTTCCTAATAATGAGCCAATAATCAATCAATTATTTAAGGATACGTAAGGATATTCTCATAATTCTCTCTAATCAATTTAAACAGCAAATTCCAAGACTCGCACCATCCCACTGACGAACAAATATTTACTTTGTGGAGTATATATTCTAAAAATATCTAGAATAGTTCCGTGAAACATCTTGTACTCGCTAATAATACAAGAAATGTTCCAGCACATAACATTCTCAAGAACTGATGTGATAAATATTAGTAGCTAGTTTTCTAAAAATGGCAAAACAAAACCAATCATCTCTAAAGCAATAGAATGCAGATTCTATAATTTCTCATATTTGTTTGATCTTTTCTTGGCTTTTCTGAATATGGAATTTTGATAACACATTTCTCGCATAATATATTGAATTAGTTTGTTAAATTCAACATATTTATCAGTAAATGAAACACTGACGTGTTTGTTTAGTTCTTGTGAATTTCAAACTCATTCAATTGTATATCAAGGTTTCGTTAACATCGTTTGATTAAATCATTATTTCGACATTGTTTTATTTTTTGGAGGTCATTATCAACAGTGAATCAACTTATAGAGCAACGTTTCATATTAAAATATTTGTTGTAATGCATTTGAAATATAAACGTTGCAACGATTATATTTATTGTTCACGATTTCAAGATTGAATTGAATTATTTCTGGATATTAATGCTAGTGTTATTTTGGATAGTTATTCCATCATTTCTGTTGTTCGAAGTTGTAATACCACACTTAATTTAATTAAAAATAAGGTTAACAACATCGACTGTTTGAAATTGATTCTTTTTGATGTTCTCGTAATTCTTTATTGTGAACAATTTCCCTCAGTAATAGTTGGAATTTTTTTATTTTATATTTGTTCGTGAGTAAAATTGCAGTTATAGAATAGGTAATATCTTCACATTATAACACATTTTAACGTTGATTATCTTTTGCTCAATTTTTATCTATTTTAGTCACTTTATATACTCACAATATTTAAGATGTGTGGTTACATAAATATAAAATTATTCGTACAGTGACTGTTGAAAAATTTGCTCAGTTTTGTTTATAACTATGTTTATTCTTGTCATGCAGTCTCATAAAGATGTCGATAATCTTTAATTTGGCAATCGATCAAATTAAATATAACAATGTTTTGAATTTGAATTGAAGCTGTAATTAAACATTCTTCTAAACAAAATAATTTTATTTTTATGAATGAGTCTAGTTTTAATGGAAATTGTTTGGTATTTTTATATTCAACTTTCAACATTTTGAATGCGGGAAATATTAGCTATGATATGGCTATTAGTCAATCATCAGCTATATCCATATTGTGGGCAACCGAATAACAGATTATTTCAATACAATAGGTAATCGATGTGATTCAGTGTTGTACTAGAGAGATCAAATAAAAACGGTGACAATAAATGAAAGTAAATAAATTATTCTTGAGATACCACATTTATCCTTCCCTATCCAGCAACACTAATAATTGACGGCGAATGATTGTGAAGGGTAGCTTTTTGTGAATGGACACAACAAATAATAATAGTAATGATAATAATATAAAGAAACTTCTCGATTTTGTTCTATTCAGAGTTAAAGGGAACATAAATCGAAATAACTTACACCACAAACAGCATACCGCAATACTGAGGAAAATCAGCCTAGTTGGTTCTCGAAAATTTGGAATCTTAGGTAATTATATTCCTAATACGCCCTTTCTTCTTCGAGGAAACGGTAAAAGACGATTTTTAATGATATTTTCAATGAAATATTTCCCTCATTTTACTTAAGAATATGCATTCGTTGACGGTTATGTCATTTAATATCTGAGCTTCTGTTCATAGCAACGCACTTTCATTATTAAGTATTGGCTAGCTAGACCAGAATTAAGAAAAAGTCGATTTGTTTTCTATGGCTATATTGAAGATTTAGTATACCGAGAACCTCCAACGATAACTCATTATATGAATGTTGAAATTATAAAAGCACTTCAAAATGTTACACTACAAATGCTCACAAATCATAAACGTTAATAGATCATTCAAAAATTCATATAGACCTACAAGCTCACGAAAACCACCTAAAAGAATAATGTAGAATTTGTAAAAGGAAAAATTTTGAGTATTACCTCAAAATGATTTTAAATAGTGAAGTACTAAAATACGGAAACAAATCTAAATTGTGTTTCCAGTCACCAGAACAATTGAAAATATATCAAAAACTACCAATTATAGAAATAAATTAATTTAGACTAAGACTGTATTAAATTTAACGAATATTTATAGAATTTATTGTTTCAATACAAATTTGACGATCCTAAAGCTACAAAATATCTCTGGTACACATTTTCAATTATATTATAAAGCATTGATGTGTAGTTTAAAGCCTGACTAATACTACGACGAAGAACTTTTGATGTAAGCATTCGCAAATCATTGAATATTGTTGAAACTGAGAAAATCGAGAATTCGATTTTCAAATGAAAGAGATAGAGCCTTATGGAAAATGTATCAGTATTCATATGCGAATAAAAAACATTCCTTCAAAATTTATCCTCAAATAATGTGCATATCTGTTCAAACAGCTATCAACATGATCTCTCTTGTATTATTATATTGTGTATTTGTCAAAACTTGGAACAGGTAAATTTTCCTTCATAAATAAAATGTTGATGACTACACAACGCAATAGCAAATTTGTCTAAGAAATTATATAAGAAGAAAGATTCTTCGGGGTTTTTCCTAAAAAATGTATTTTTGTTTATTACGGTAGGTTATAACTGTTATTATCCTTTTCTAAGAAATCCCTTTTTCATTAAATCTAAAGATATATCCCAAAATCAAACATTCATCTATATTTTGTTTTGTAAACAGCTGTGTTGTATGGCCAGTTAAATATTATTTACCAACTTTACACTGCTTAAAGAAGCAAATTTTATTTACCTTCTGATACGAAATTTATTCCCACTACCGAAAACCATGTTGAATATGTAATTAATGTCTACAGCTAAGTGTTCCAAACAAAAATAAAAACAATAACACAGATCACTGTATAGTAAGCTACCATATCAACTATAACGTTCTCTTGGAAACACAACTGTCAACTGAAGCTTTCAGCGGTTACCTGCGAATCTACGCCCCCCTTTACTACATGTATAAAATACGATCGCTGGGAATCAAAACAGATGTTACCATTCTACGGTACACTGGACGTAGACGGATTCTAGGATTGAATGTTAGAATGTGCATGGCAAGGTAAATCGTGCAATACGTTCGACGCGACGACGGCTGAATAAGTTACGTCTCAGCGACGTTGTCTATATAGATATATTTTCGAAGAATTCTGGATACGTAAATGTCAATTTTTGTTCCTTTTCAGTGTTGTAAGAAAAAATAGAAAATAAAACTATTCTCTTTTTGTGCATTCTTGTTACCATTCTGATAAACGTGACTGTAGATTTTTTAAATTCAAATTAACCTTCAAACTTGCCAGTAACTAAAAATTATACCTATAAAAGTTATAATTTCCAGGCTGTCATACATTTTCTAACGTTTTTTTATTGTTTTTTCCGACATTTTCAAGATTACTATCACAAAACAATCCTATATAATATCTACGCAGTTCTCGAATATTATCACGCTGAATTTGAACGAATGTGTCATACCAACTTGGTTTTTATTTCTATCCAATTAACGTTGATGACTTTTAAATTAAAGCCAAAAACAAATCGTCAATAATTGCCTCTGTTCGATAAACATTATTAAGAAGTAATATATAAGTTGTTTGAAATAAAGTCGACAAAGTTTTATAGTTAATCATCCTGCAATAATTATATACAAGATGATAATTAAAAATAAATAAAAGAAAAATGTGATAAAAGCTAAATTTCAATAATATTTAAACATGAGAGATTGTTCATTGATTGAGTTATAATAGAAATACAAGAAGTAATAGAAAACAGGACAAGTTACATTCAGTCTAAGCCCTTCCTACTACTGTTTAATGGACGGAAATAATTACAAATACAATTGAATGTTATGAATCGCAAATAGAAACAAACGTCATTTACAAATCAAAAACACGAAATAAGATTGTATGGCAAGGATTAGTAGGAAAACTGGGAATAGTAATTTAACAATATAATTAATAAATAAGCAACAGATCTATTAAAGAAATAACAGTAGCACTTACGAAATATAGAGGAAATCAGCTGTATCAGCGGAATATAAGTCGGTAGAGATTAGTCACACCATGAAAATTTGGAACATACGAATAAGCAAACTCAATTCATAAAAAAGACAAAAGGACAATTCACAAGAACTAAAGAAAGACATCGTTATTAAATATAACTTAAAAGGTACTGACACTAAACTTGTACCAAATGATAGACTAAAGAGGTTGTGAAAGTATAGGTACACGAAATATTATCAATTCAAGTAACGTATTATGTATCTAAAAGCTAAGATCAGAATAGGAAAGCACCCTTAAGAAAGGTTATTTTTTAATCTGCACTCATTTCTTTTATAAACAATTTATTTAACGATGAAAATCTATATGATAAGTCTATAGAATATTTTTTTTCTAGAAACTAATAAGTATAAACAGGTATTAATAATCTTCATTTATCTGTTTAATGAAAAATCTTGATTCTAAAGGGAGACAAATTTGTTAAACGAAATGGTTTGTTCTCTAAATTATATCTGAATTATTAAATAGCATAATGTTGTTAAATCATCTTATTTCTAGATTATTGTGAAGAATGATCTTCAATGTTACTTATTTTTTACAAAATCTACGTTTTCAAATTGAGTGTCACCTATTTAACGCATATTACAAAAATAGTATTTTCTAATCGATCGATTGATTATATTTCATGTTCGTGCAGTCCGATTTATTTATTGTACAATTTCATGACCTTGTCACTAGTCATGATTTTAGGTCGATGGCACGAGGCTTGACATATGCAAGCAAACTATTAGAATTGTTTCAAGCTTTGAGGATTTTTAAGTTAAATGTTAGAGGGATCCTTTTCCATCACGACAATATGATCTCACACACTTTACGAAACGAGGTAGTTTTTAGATACACAAAATATAGAATTGAACTCGTAAGCCTTGATTGGACAACCAATAATTTCTTTTAATCCTATGAAATGAAGTTGAACTGCGTTATTACGCCTTCAAAAAAGACAAAATTAGTAATCTAGCAAAACCATTTAATGCCTTCAAAGCAGGAACCGAAATGATAATCCTAAAACCACAGACAACCCATTATGTGAATTCTCTTTAAATAATATTTCTATTTGTACCTATTTCAAAGAAGAAATTTCAGTAAACCTATATATTTCGTGTTTTGATTCGAAAATGAACTGTGAACTTATGTCATTTGTCGAGATGGATTCTTCAAGTCTTGATTCTTGTCTTTTCATTGGACAAATGAAAACATTTAAGGTGGCCTAACAAACTCTGTGCTTATGAGAAAAAAAATTAACATATAGTGCTTTAACGAATGTTCTTTTGTTTTTTCTATTTCAATTTTCAGTTGCAGGGGCCTAAGGTACCTATTTGTTATACATATGTTCCTTTAATTATTATCCTCGTCTTATTTCATTAAGCTGAAGCATTTAACATATGACTGAGAAGTACATACAAGAATTATTAGTAGATCGTATATTAAATTTGATAAAAAATCAGAAACACATTTTCCTTATCCCTGCTTTGGATTTTTTCAATATAAAGATTACAATAGTATTTGTGGGTGATTCCCTTCTAACTGTGATTTTTTGTATTCAAAATTTCAAGATTTTAAAATTTAACTTTTCTAACTTTTTTATGCATATTATTCATCTATTTTACTGTAAAAATAAAACTCTAAGAGGAATTTACTACAACTTCAAAGTATCACGAGCAAGACACAAATGTCGGATTTTGAGTTCCACGGTACTGACTCATTTATCCACGGTACTGACATGGTAACTTAAGATATTAAACAACAAGTGCATCAATTTTCCTCAGTTTGATCATAAACATTAGAATTTATAAGGTAATTAGTTTAAATCATTTGTTACGACAAAAAAAATTAATAATTTATCGGTAAATTCTAGGAATGGACATGACACGGTACTGACATTCAAGTGATGTAGTATAAGTTTTCTTTAAGTGGCAAGTTATATTGTATAAAAATAATGTTTAAATATCTTAAGAATTATTCAATTAACACAAAATTTTTATTAATTGATTATTAATTAATGACTAGTACAAAAAAACAATACAGGACATTGAATATCACAGTTAGAACGGAATCACCCTTGTATCTTTTACTTTCCTAATTGCAGTTAGTTCATAAATACGACTGAGTATAAGATTTTATCTGCTCTTAACTAAGCCACATATCAATCATTGTCACAATCTTTCTGTATTTTAAGATCGTATTTGTTAAAAGACAAATTTTCAAAGTTTCATCCACAATTACTTAGATACGTTTAATTAAATTGTCACTGAGCACTGAGCAGATCAACTGTTTCTGATTATTGAGTAGTCGAATGAGTGGGATAAGGTAGGTCAGATGAAAAGCGTCGAAAAACAATCAACCATGGCGTTGGTTTAAAAACTTCCTAGGCTATTCATAATACATAAATACAAACTGTTCGAAAAGTAAAAACACTTCAAGAGATAATCATCGAACATGCAGCTACACGCATTGCTGCACATTTCTGTAGTTTGCAAAGAATCACAAGATATTAGTTATCGTTAGAAAAAGAATTAGTTAAGCAGAGGCGTACTAAGTATTTTTTTCATAATACCCCTTTAAGGTTATTTATCTTGATTTTATAGACTTAGTGACGTGTTACGTTATTTCCTGATTATGCTGGTCACATTCCAATTTTTCCTTTAAGATTTTTCCATCCTTGTGCATATGTTCCATTATTGGTATCAAAAAGTGAAGATGGTTATATATTTTTCGGTTTCAACGAACCATTATTAATTCACGATCATTTAAAAAGCTGAACTTCTATAAGTTCAGCATTTTTATTATCAAAATCAGAATGTAACAACACACAAAAATACCTGTTATTAACCGAACCCCTCTTTTATTAATGCTGCACTTGCACACGCATTCAAGATTAAGTTTGACAACTCTTTCGTTCGATATTTTTAAAAGGTGCGTCTTGGAAAACTTTTGCCTATTGGTTTGCAATTATTTACCATTCTGTTTCCTCTGTGTTGATGGTTGATTCTACGAAATGTTGGCAATTTTTGGTCTAAAAGTTTATCAAATTTGCCTAGTTCAAGATCCATATTTCAACGACTAATGTATTAGACTGACCACCCGAAATAGGTTCAAATTAATCCTGCTTGTCCTAACACTACCTTACGATAGCGTGAGAAGTTTTAACTATGAAAATACTGTCATCGAATTTTTTTTTCATACCTCTAATTAGAATCTCCTATGTCGACCCTATTCGGATAAATGTTTTCAAAATTAACAAAGTTTTATCAAGTCAACTGTAAATGTTATGCATAAGTGTATGAAACACACAAACAATTTTTTCAAATTTTAAATAATAAATTAATTTGTCCTGCTCCAAAGTAGGAATAGCTTTTATAAAAAAATTACGGTTTTTATTAATCAAAATGCCCACTGCTTATTTTTTTTCTTCACCAGTCACAATCTATCAACAACTATTTATAGTTGCCTCTAGCTACATTTTTAGCAGGAGAATACAAGCTAATTATATAACAATAAATAATTGGTTCATTGAAGTTAGAAGGACAGTAAAAAAATTGATATGGCACCTATCATAATATACGCAACATATTTAATTAAATATGCCAATTAAATCAATCATATTTTAGAAGATAAATGATTGAGAAATATTTGACGTGGGCATTTTCACTATTTTGTTAGAGAATAGCCTAAGATCCGGTGTGTTTTCTAAACTTAAAACCTTCTTCAATTCCCTTTGCTAAATTTATTTAGATAATGTTGGTATCCTATGTTAATTCCAGTTAGTATAAATTGATAAAGACTAAGCATAAAATTCAACAAAATACAACAAAGAAAATTTACAGTAACTTTTCAAGTTGTTCTACATTTTTCACAAAACAATGACTTAACCTAGTAATAATCGCGTCGTTAACAAAACAAATGTAACACCCGCTATAGTAGAAATTATTTGTAACATAGCGGGTGTTATGTTTTGTATTTCCTGTCTGAATCGACCTTCTAGGCCACGGATATTTTCAGATCAAATTGGGTGATTTAATGAGTCATTCCATTTTCCTTGCTTCCAATCAATAGATTTCGAAATGTCCGCTGGAAAAATTCATCATACTGATATTATCTCCGACAATTACTCGGAGTCTCAATACCTACACCAACAAATACGATGGGTTCTCAATCATTCAAACCTTTGTACCAACATTGGTACATAAACTTTAATAATAATTTATCATGGATGATTTATCTAATTTCTTTAATACGTCACGTGTAAGCTCCCTTTATTTCGCATATTTTTACTATATTTGATATGAAAAAAGCAAATGTAGAAGATTTTAGCTTAGAGCTTAATTTAACATTTCAAAAAAAATGGAGGAGATTTCACTTTAGAACTCAATTCAAAATTCCATCTATTAACTTTAATTATTAAATGGAAAATAATGAACAGTCTTGAAAGTGATAGACCTCCAGGTTGATTTTTTCATTGTATCCACTATAAAATTTGCCAATCTTCATTTCCTGGTACATTGCTTGATTAATTATTTACTCAACATTGAAAGATACGATGAGAAAATGACATTTATCGAGGATAAGGTACTCTAGAGATGTGCTAAAATAATTGTAGATATGTTGGTTAACCGTCATAGGTTTAAGAAATGTCTTTGGGAAACCACATTCTTCCAAAATCCAAACATATATTCCTTTAAATCCGGTTGTATGAAAGAAATAACATATTCAACATAGTGTAACTATAAATTAAAACTATGGTGGGGTAATCAAGGATGAAGTATTAGATTTGGAAATGAGTGGTATATACAAAATTAATTGTACCTAATGCTTGTGACAAGACGTATGTTGAGTAAACTAAAGGTATGTTAATATCCGGTTTAAAGAACATCTAGATCATTCATATTGCCGAGAACTCTGTCAGTCATAATCATGGAATAAATATAAATAATGCGAAACCGAAATTTGACGTCTTATCAATGAATTCTTCATTTTATACTGCATTAGCTGTGAATCGTTATACTTGTATATAGATAATTTTTGTTGAATATTAATATGTAATATGTAATAAGGAAGGTATCAGTTTTAAGTGCCCGTTTAGTATGAAAATTATATTATTTCGACGTTAATATTGCTGTGTTTGCATATAATAAACAGGTCTGTCAAAATAACATTTTTTTATCAATTATACATTTTACTTTAGTTTTGGAATCTCTCAAAACCCTTTTACATACACTGAAGAACGTCAATGACTTATAGCTGCATGGCAGCTAGAAATTATCTGAATATCATCGCTATAGAAGACACGTAATAAACAAGAACATGTAATGCGTGTAACAGAAGCAGTCGCATTCAACAACTAAGAGTATTGTAATTATTCTATGCTTGAATTACTTTTACCGATTTGAATGTCAAGAGATAGGATCAGTCTGTCTGTCTAATATGGAGAATCAGTTTTTGACCTTTAATAACGAAAAAATCTTAGTTGAATAGAATAGTCACTAGCGGTGTAGATATTCACATAAGAATCTGAAAAAGCATCAGATAATATTTGGCAGTATTCCTAATAATAATATCTGTTGTTTTTGAAAACAAATCAGTTAATTTTAAGGAAAAGGCTCCATACGATGAATGATAAATACAACGTGTGTGAAAATAATCACGAATGATTTTTTGGTTGTGACAGTGAACATCAAACAAGGAACAGTTCTAAATAATAATTGGGAAACAAGTAAATCAGTAACTTAGAGAAAAACAACTTTTGAAGCAGTGAATATTTTAAAATGAGAAATTTGGTAGTAAGAAAGTTTATTACGGAAACAATTTGTTGAAAAGTGAAGAAAATTGAAGAAAAAAGTGAAAAAATTGAAAATATAATAAATGGAAGACGACCTGTTAGTAATTAGCAGGGAGACGATTAAAGAGGAAGAGAATTATTGTTATATCGCTACGATCTCTGTGCAGAATGCAGTGAAGAGGAAGAAACAAGAGAACACCTAATGTGTCACTGCACAGCATTGGCGTAGAAACGACTACAATGCATGAGGAGTGAAACATAGGAATGTCTGGAATAAGCAGCGGAGCTGGGTGTTAAGGACCTGAATCACTTCATTGCAAACTGGAAAAGTTTGTGAATGGGGCAAGGACCTGGCAACGGAAGAGATAGGGAAAGGGAGTGAAATGGTGCTGACTGAAAAGTCGGCAAGGGCATACAATGGGCATAAGGCCTCCGAGTGGATCTCGATTGAAAAGTGGAGATCACCGTCCTCATATAGAAGGTGCTTATAAAATTTTTTAGACAATTTTAGGGCAAAATCTTATTTAAAACTTTTATGTTATGAAACTGTGGAAATAGCTTTCATATGGATAACTGGATAATAAAGAGTACGATAACCTAGCAGCCCTTCTGAACTTCTTCTAATAGTCCAAACCAAAACCTTCATTTAGAGTCGATTTAGAGTACTCCTTTTGTTGTTAACCTCAAATGTAAACAACGCAACACAGAAAGCTATCCTGGAATCTATGAGCAGTAGACGTCGTAGCGTCCTGAAGTCTATTTTCAACATAAATGTTTATGTAAGCTAAAAGCGTAATGAAAAAATAAAAATTTTTATGACTTTTAATAGCAGTGTTCTTCCCAACACTGAATAGTTCATTATAGTGTATGATAAATAATGAATAATTGTATCTAAACAACCACGACAGTTAGAATAATGAAATGAATATGCAAAATATATGCAAGATCTTCATCGAGATAATATCAGTTGAAGTCCGAAGAATCCAGATGCGCATTCAGTCGTAACATAACATGTCGGCAAAGGACAAAAAAACTCGACGGATTAATTTACACTATTTATACTCCATCCTTGTGAATATATCCATTGGTGTCCATAACAGGAAGAAGAAGGATACGTATAATTGAAACAGTTTATTCGGTACAAATTCATCACTTTGTATCTCCAGTTAAATGTTCATATAATCAAAAGATAACGAAATAATTTTAAATTTTATGGTTATATTCGTAAAGGTTAAATAAAAAACTTGAATGGTGGCAATAATAACGCATGGGAGTATTGAGATTGATCAAATTAATAGAATTAAAAACATGGGTATTAGGGAAATAAAAGATCGCACACTATAACTTGAAAAATAATGAATAAAGCATACACTTAATATGAAAAGGCGAAAAAACCGTAAGGAAGCTATAGAAGATTAAAATGAGATGAGGCTAGGAGAAGAAATTGTATAAAGAATAGAAAAGATCACAAAAAAATAAGAAGATGGAAAATAAGGGAGGTTGTCTCACCTATTACCAAAACGTTTGCTATATCGAACAATAGAATTTGAAGAACACATAGTAGTGTACACAAGTATTTTGTTCAAATTTATTATAATCTTCCAAATTATCAAATAAACCTACTTAAACATAATTTGCATATGAAATGAAATGGCATTATGTGTCAAGCAAGAGTAGGTAAACAACTAGTTGGAGGTATTAGAACAGAGATTTCATCAGCTCAATGGTTAGAAGTTTTACAATTAATATCAAAGTTCAATCACTAGTTTGTAAGGTATTATATATACGAGTAGATTGAGGAATTCGAATAATTATTTTTGCTAATTACTAAATTCAACTGGAATCGACATTACTTTCATATTTAAATATTTTAGTGGATTATTCATCACTCCAGTTAAAATAGTCCTCGGTGATGAGATAAATCAAGGTTTTTATGCGAGGGTTGCTACTTAAGTTTTGAGATAGACAAATAAAAACAAATATTTATAAATGGATATGGCTTTATTGTTTCACAAAATATTCTCCATTGGATCAATTTAATTTTGCATTCGTTTGAACCAATTGCCGAAGCATTTTTTCCATTCCTAGCGAATGAATGAATTAGGAAAACCAGTGAAACACAGTGGCTCGAGATGGTGCTTCATCACCATAAGTTGAAGCGAGTTGATCGGCACACTGCTGTTGGCTTGATCTACGTCGAAAGTCATACAAAATGTTTCAAGTATCTGTAAACAATTCAATTAGCATTCGTATGACAACACATTCTGATTACGTACACCATTAAACATGTCAAACTTTATGATAGCAATATCAGATTTGACATATTCACATCAGTGTTGCCATATCTCACAACTCAAGTAGCAACCTTCGTATTAGTATTATATTTATATTGATTGTTGTCATTTCGTATACAATTAAAAATTAGAGCATAAAAGGATTAAAACTTTTAGTGCTCTTACAATTAAGTTTCTGGTCAATTATGTTTCCTATGTTGGTAAAAGTAACAACAAACAAGATTTTCGAACATAAAGTCAATCATTTAACAATGCGAAACGACCATATGTATTTTCACTTAAATAGAAGCCAATAATTTCCCGTAACGAAACTTAATGTGGTATGGAAGATTCTTTTTGATTGGTTCTTCAACTAGTCTACAGGGAAATTAATGCAAATTTAAAGCGATATGTGATGTAATTAATGAAGATTGCAATAAACAGATGCGGTCTAAGGAGATTGATGTAACGGTATATCATTTCCATTATGGTCTTTTAAATGGTCTACTTCTGAAATCAATTAATAAAAGGTGACAATTGGGTAATGAGATACGATTAAGTTAACGGGATGATTACGTAGCTAACCGTAACTAAATATTTGAATAACTAGAGAAAATCACTTTCATAGAGCATTACAAAAATTTTATACAATCAAAAATACAGGCTGGGTCATGTGATGTGGCCAACACCAACTTTCTAATTTTATATGGAACCACCTGTATATTATTTATATATTTTGGATTATTCAGAAAATTTTAGACATAATTCATGCACAATCATACCTATCTTCAGCTGTTTCTGAAATATTAAGTGTTTTCACATTTATTACAAAAATTAAAATAAAAAAAATTATTTCATTTAACAAATTCGTTACATGACACCAAAAACAAGAGTAATACTTATTATTTCTGAATAATGTAAAAAAACAAAAATACATGTAAATATAGGATATAATCAAAATGCTCGCGGCGAACATCTTGACTTAACTTCTAACGTTACTCAATATCTCAGGCGTGACTGATCTAGTCGTTGGCGCGACATTGAAGCAGTTCTAAATATTTATCTTATTCAAATTGCCATCAATGATAAAGGGACTTACGATATGATTTCCAACAATTCCTGCCCAAACAATAACTTTTCCAAGATATTGCGTATATTTTTCTCCGATTCTCTATAGACCAATATCGGTAATTTTGAGATTACCATGACCGTTAAGTGTGAATGGTGGCATGGTGCAAGCATAATATCTAATTTCGAATCAACCACATCCACTTATCAATACCTGGGGAGATACTAAACTCTTGACCAATCTACTTCTCAAAATGACTCATGAATAGTTCGGCCATAAACGGTTATAGGCAATTGCCCACAGCTGTTACCATTTTTAGATACTTCAGTAATTAAAGTATTTTCCTTTGCATTCAACATAAGATGGACAGTCTCATTTCCTTTTACATCGTTTAATTCATTTTCCACTCAAAATCGAAAAGCACCGTGAGGAAATGACTTTTATTGAGGATGTGGGTGATTCCATTATAACTGTGATATTCAATGTCCTGTATTGTTTTTTTGTACTAGTCATTAATTAATAATCAATTAATAAAAATTTTGTGTTAATTGAATAATTCTTAAGATATTTAAACATTAATTTATACAATATAACTTGCCACTTAAAGAAAACTTATACTACATCACTTGAATGTCAGTACCGTGTCATGTCCATTCCTAGAATTTACCGATAAATTATTAATTTTTTTTGTCGTAACAAATGATTTAAACTAATTACCTTATAAATTCTAATGTTTATGATCGAACTGAGGAAAATTGATGCACTTGTTGTTTAATATCTTAAGTTACCATGTCAGTACCGTGGATAAATGAGTCAGTACCGTGGAACTCAAAATCCGACATTTGTGTCTTGCTCGTGATACTTTGAAGTTGTAGTAAATTCCTCTTAGAGTTTTATTTTTACAGTAAAATAGATGAATAATATGCATAAAAAAGTTAGAAAAGTTAAATTTTAAAATCTTGAAATTTTGAATACAAAAAATCACAGTTAGAACGGAATCACCCATGTAGCTGTACTCAAAGGTTATGATGCAAGAATTGTAGATAGGTTCGTTAACGGTCATAGGTTTAAGAAATATCTATGTGCATCCTCCTTCTGCAAAATCGAAATTAAAAACAGGAAAAATTTGCTTTTATACCTTTCAATCCTGTTTATATAAAATGATTTCAAGGTATTTTTAATAGAGTGAGTTTTAAATTGGTTTTTGAACCCAGCAATATATTTCAAAACTATTGTTGGGTAATCCCAAGGATCAAATTTGGAAAAGAGTGGTAATGTTGTATGCATTTGAAAGCATTGAGATTGTTAAATGAAAAAAGAATTTAAATAGGGACAAACGGCCTGTTCCTTACAATCTCTTCTAGTTTAGAAATTAAGGAATGAATGTGGAATTTTCGAACCGAAAAGGTTTTTCCACTGGAATTATTATTCTCTGATAGAAGAATTTAATAACTTGGTTATGAAGCTTTTATATACTAATAACAAAGAATTACCTGTCATAAATATCTTACTTAACACACTGTTTACACTACCAACACTCACAATTACACTGTCTGACACGCGTTTATGTTGCAATCACCAAATTTAAATTAATTAACGGAAAATTACAAAAGGGTAAAGTAAACTTAAATAATAGAATGTAACAAAAACTGAATCACTTCCCTGTAATTACATAGTCTTATGTTACAACTATTTAATTTCCAGAAAATCAATAAACAAATGAACTTTAGATCTACTTAAATTTAAACATCTTTTAATTTCTTACTGTGATATTTATATCTTTATAAGTAAATAGTACGTGGTATATGAAGAAAATTTGAAGATTTTTATTGATTTTTATTAAATTAAACAAAAATACCTAGGACTCTCAAATGAGTTTCAAAATTTTGGATTGTGCTAAAATAAGACTTACATAACCTAACCAAACTGGGTATTAAATGTCAAAGTAAAGTGTCAAATACATAAAATACTTATATATTAATGAAAATTTTTATTCTTCATTTGATCTTAGTCTACCAAAACTAGTTTCTTAAAAAATTACATTATTTTTTGGCAACAATCTAACATTAATTTTATTGAATCTAGTTTGTTTTCTGCAAGTACCAATGCATTCATTTTTCCTCAGAATTTCGGGAAATATATTATTGTAACGTGGGATTGACACCAACCAATTAAACTTAAAGATTTATATTCAGCTTCAGAAAAAGAGAGCCGATATTTTATGTCAAAATTTTTTGAAAAATTTTGAGCGAATAGTGATTACAACAAAAAAATCTTGTTATTCCATATTCCATATTGTTTAGAATAAAAGTAATTGGAGATGAGTAATCAGATTTACGTTTGTATCGATTCGACTTTCTGGATGCATGAGTGTTCTGGTACGAAAAATTTCATTGTTTATCTCTTCAAACTCGAACTGACTTGAAAAAGATAAGCAATAGCATAACTCATTAAACCGATTTTGCGGGACGCAGTTGTCGCTCTACAAAATATTCAATAGAGATAATCTTCTGTAACCCTATGAACGGGCTTTGACTAAAGTGCACATTTGAAAGATGTTCGATCATGAACATTAAGCATGGACTCATGAAAAAATTCCTTACCCCTCCCTTTGGGAAACTCGGAACATGTTTATGTCGACATTAAAAACTGATATGCCACTTTTTCTTATCTCTTATGAGATTTTTTTCTTTCATATGCCTCTCAAATTCATCTCTCTTTTCATTACTCAAGTTCATTGTTTTTTCTTTATATCTATTTCGGCACAAAGATTAAATAAATTTTTTACCGGTTTATTAAAACAATAACTAAATTCTATACAGAAAAATTGAAATTGTGAAATTTAACAGATTGTAAACTTTTTCCTGCTATAAATTTTTCATATAACTCATAAATTTTCTTAATAGACAGTTCACCTTCTAGATATTGCCTTTTTGTTTATGAGTGACAATAATCACTCTATTCAGGGAAACATATACTCGTTTACTGAACTCACGGTCTCTTCAAGAATATACTTCTTATGCTTTCCCTGTGAGGTTTTTTAGGGTGTGAGGAAATTTGTCGCATGGTTATAGATGGTATATATAGGTTTTGGCTTCCACAATAAAAATCTCTACAAAACGGTATTCTACTGTGATTTAAAATAAAAAAAATGTCCATTGCTATTCATCTTTCGTGAGTTTTCAGAATTTTTTCCCTTCCTTCTTATTTCAACTTTACACTTTGTAGTTGTAATTAGGAGAAACTTTCCCCTTTCATTTGCATTCAACTTTGAATAGACTTCATTTTAAATTTTTTCAAACGATTATAAGTTAATTCAACTAATTAATTGAAAAACCTAACCAATCATTATTACAAAACAACACGTTGTAACATGGTAACGAAATCGAACAAATGAGCTAAAAGTAAGAATTGAGTGGATGTATGTAACTTATTCCTGTAATTTTGAGAACATCGGTTTCCTTATTTTTGTAAAATTGAGATTTGCTTGATATGTTGTATGTATACCTTATTATAAATAGAACTATATTATCTTTGAATGTCAAATTTTCTAGATTTATTACACTCTTGTAATTATGGGGCAGCGAAATCTAAATGTTTTTTAAGATTGCATAAATATTTGACCAATTGTATAAAATATTCAAACTCCTTCTACGAAGTTACCTAACGGTTTGTAAAATATTTAAAAAAAAATTCATGCAAAAATAAATATTATATCTAAAATTTCTAATTCCAATAATTTCATAACATTAACTATATGTTACATCTTCTCATCTACATCTACAGATTCTCTTTGATAGATTTGAAAAATGAATCAACTTATGTTTCCTATAGACATTCGAATATATCCAATTCTTGCTAGTTTTTTAATGTAAATAGAGATTGTATCGAAGGTCGATGAAATATTTGAAATGTAAATTTGCAGGATGTATATCCAGTATGCTCCATCTTAAATAATGTGATATCATCTTTTAAAATTTAAATCAATACCAACTTGACTCAACGCAGACTGCGTAATTACTTCTATTTAATAAGGCTATTCATTTAGTAGTTCTTATTATCACAAATGCACCTTTGTTTGTTATTTTTACAAAAATAAAGGACGTTTAAAAAATTCTACAAGTCGAAATATCATTGACAATTTATTATAGCATAGAAACGTTCTGAAGAATTATTGTCATTAATTAAGTAGACATTTTATCAAGGAATATCAATCGGTTATTGAAATAATTTTCTACCAAATCAAATAAACTATCAGTAAACTACTACTTTTCTGTAAAATTGTTATCCAAATACAAAGTTCTACTTCTTAGAATTTCTTTGATTAATAATCTCGTCTTAAATGTAACTTATGACCCTTTTGTGAGTTTTACACTTAATAATTTTGCGCCAATTATTCCAATCCATAAATTGATCTTACTAACCAAGATTCTTTAATCTATTTGACCAGCTTTAATATAATAAGCTGTTCTCTTAAGATGGCGCTTACCTCTAATACGCATAATTTTGACGCATTAAAATTCACCTTTCTGTACCGTTTCGTGAACTTTTTCAGATATCTAATAATTTATGCCAAGTATCAATCAATGTACCATGAGTTTCATCGAAGTTCGTGTGTGGAGTTTAACGGGTATATCATTTTGATCGAGAGCCATGAATATTTGGTGTTCCGAATTGAGTTTTACGTTATATAAGTGTTAGAAAAAAGTATCAAAATAGATGTTGTTCTTATGCGATCCATAATAAATAGTAAGTCTGCTCAACTAGATAACAATTACTTGTCTTTATTTATTTGTTTCACACATTCACACAAAAGTCTAAGAGATTCCAAAAATTATGATTTTGAAATTAGTGCAACTGGAAGAGAGATATCTATTTCTTGTTTTTTCTTTATTACCGCTACAAATATAATTTCATTCTGAAGACTTCCATATCATCACACGTGGCATTCCGTTAACTTTACCTCTTTTATACTCTATAATGCTTTATAATGTAAGTTTTCCATATTTTCAATGAAAAGCGACTTTCATTTTATCTAATACCTTGCCAGAGATACAGTTGTTAAAAATCAATCAATAAAGAAAAAATAGAATAATAGAAATAATTAATGTAGTATTTTCGAAAATAAATGTTAATAAGATTTTCTAATTGGAGAAATTCCTGTTTATATCAAATTAATATAGAATAAACTGTGACAGCTACTGTTGCTATGAAGTTGCTAAATTTTGGCTATTAAAGTAATGATGATTACATAGTACGCCTTCTTTTGACCAATGTATAATATAATATACCAGTTTTATTTTAATTGTATATGAAAGGAATATATTTCTATTATTGCTTTCTCGAGAGAATTATAATTTTAGACACATTAATAACTAGATTGTTATTAGCAGTTAATAATTATAAATATTAGAAATTATTTCACGAATTGTCAAAACCAAATAATTTCAAATAAGCTTTTTCATCTCTCCAATTCATGATGAGTATTTTGAATCCAGAAGAATAAATTTATTATGGTATGCAGTATAACATCATATAAAAAATAATTCCTTGGCGATCTTTAATAAAAAATAAATGCCTGAGCAATCGACGATAAAGTAATAAATTTCTGTTTTTCCTAATCAGTATACACCTAATATACACCGTAAATGTCTGGGTTCCTTATAAGTAGATTCCACTGAACTCGTATATGTGCACTTTCAATTTTCGATAAAAAAATAGAGAAGGATAATTCTGAAGTATCCAATATTTATTTTATTTTCAATTTGAACACGTTTAACATAATTAAACGTAACAAAAATGCATTGTTCCGGTGATTGAAATAAGGACTATTAACTCTCGCAATTGAGAATTTTCCACATTGGAAATGTTTTTAAGTAACTAAACAAACCTGAAAAACAGTTATATCTACCAATGTTGAAAATTAGACCAAAGTACAACATATATATATATAAATTTCTTTTGAAAAATTATTAAAAAAAACATATATATATATATATATATATATATATATATATATATATATATATATATATATATATATATATATATATAACAAACGGAATTTAATTCGATTTCATGTTTTCGCTTCGATTTAAAAGGAAAACGGTAATTGGATTCACGATATCGCATTTTTGTGTTCTAACTTTAAACTTTTAAATGAAAAGCACGCAACGTTGAGTGTGAATTAAAATGAAGGCCGTACGAGGTCGGAATTACATTATTAGACTTCGATACCAGCCACTAGATGCTAGAAAAATTCGTTGATACATTTAATTTATATAATGTATCAACATATATTTTATTCGTTAATTGATGCGGTATTATACATACAATACATATTGTCTGTATTTGTTCCTAAGAATATATTCTTCAGAGCATTTCATATCTTAGAAATATAGAGGATGTCTCATAAATACTGTCGGTTTCCAATATTCACTTTCTCTATCAAATAATTATACAAAAAGAACGCCTCAATATTCGGAGTATATGGTTTTAACCCAACGTTCAGCAAGTTCTTTGAGACCATTATTTCGACTTTAATGCAAAACATTGTCGCACTGTATTTTCAACATCTCCTTTGGATTCAAAATTTTTCCCATTCAAGAAATCCGCAATGGATCTGAGTAAATAATAATCTGATGGTGCAAGGTCCCGACTAAATGATGGTTGTGGTAGGAGTTCAATACCATCAAGTTCTTCGATCTTATTCCGTGCAGTTTTCGCTGTATGTGGTTTAGTATTGTCTTGTTGTAAGAGAACTCAATTTCGGATATTTTCCTATAAAACCTCATACATTTGCATCAGCTGTCTACTGCATAATTCAGCACTGATATCTCGACCATCTGGGATAATTTAGTAGTATACCAATAATTCATAATTCCACAAACAACAAGATTTTTTGCCCTATATCACCTCTCTTTCCGACGGATTTTGGTATCTTTTTTCTAACCACTGATGTTCGGGTTGCTTAGATAAATAAATTTTTCATCGCAAGTAACAATGCGCTTAATAAAATTATCATCTTTTCGCAGGGCAAGAAGCTATTTACGCACATCTACTCGACGTTTCACTTGATTCTTAGTTTATTCGTATGGCACTGTCTGACAACATTTATAGACCTTACTTAATAATTTTAAATGTCGGTTTATACTATTTGTAGAAGGTT
The DNA here is from genome assembly GCF_026250575.1 of Diorhabda carinulata. Lineage (NCBI taxonomy): Eukaryota > Metazoa > Arthropoda > Insecta > Coleoptera > Chrysomelidae > Diorhabda > Diorhabda carinulata. The sequence continues at coordinate 22,581,057 of NC_079464.1, forward strand.
CAAGGGAGTCCGATAATCGGCGAGTGCTGGTACTAGGTGGGTTTTCTACTGTTTCCTTTGTAACCTCAATATCCCACGCAGGTGAATGATCTAAGCGCCAACAATCTTGAAGCATCAAATCTCCACTAAACGATTAAACCAACGCTGTGCCGTTAGCTCATAAAATATGTCTTCCCCTTCAATTTCACATATTTTCCTTGCTCTCAAGGTTTAAATAATTTCTTAAGAATACACAAACTTCATATTAATCGCACTCCATACTATTGTTAGAAAACGTCTCGTCAATAAACAAAGAGATAATAATTCATAGAACTAGAGACTAGTCTTAACACGTTACGACATGTAAAGCGATATTACTTATGAGACACACTCTAGGATTTGCATATTACCTATTCACGTGGATAATATGAAAGAGTGAAATTGGAAGTTCTAGAACCATATTGAAAAGCTTACATTCTTGTTTTTATAAAAAAAGAATATAAACAAATTGTATATTGTATAGTGTATATTTTATCATCCGCTGATGCAACAAAACCTTATTTTTCTCTCGTACCAGAAAAATAATAGTTTTATTACAAAAAATTGCAAATTAATGTATTTCTATAAAATGTCCTTCTCATATTTTAGTTCACCTCGACTGAGGTGATTAATAATAATTTAAATTGTCTATAACAATTTATTAATAAAAATTTGTTGAAGATTTATTGAAAAGAACACCGTGACTTCTTGCTATTAATAGAATTAGCCATATATTTGTAAGTTACTTTGCCCACCATATATCAGCTGAGAGCAGCTGAAAAACTTTCAACCGATTTGTGAGTTCGTAATAGAGAATCACCATTCAAAACTCAACATATGAATCCAGAGTCCACTAAGTAGTTCTGGCTTACAAAGAAAATCTATAACAATGCCAAAATTCAATGCCTAATAAAAAATTTTTCTTTAATATTATTTTTATTGTCCTTTTTAAATTGAAAATAGAATGCTATACATACAAAGAATAGTAAATTATTTGCTTATCAAACTTCATTACTTCAA